>NW_020954590.1:53141747-53314527 GCF_900497805.2 Vombatus ursinus | reverse complement strand
AGAATAGGGAATAACCAAGCTAAAGGAATGGACTTGAGAAAGCTCAGTGCCCGTTTGGGGAGTAGTGAGGAATGGTATAAGGCTAGAAAGAAGGTGGGCATTTTCCAAGTGTAGAAAGCCTTTGATTGCCAGGCAAAAGATTTGGAATCTCTCAAGCTGGATTAATCTCTTCCTCCAAAACATGTCCTAATACTTTGTTTCTCTTCTGTTCACTTGGCATATTCTGCTTTAGGTCATAATTATTTTTTACTTGATATTGCCTTTGTTAGACTGTAGGCTTTTTCAGATTGAGGGACAGCATCTCATTGATCATTGTCTTGTACTATCTAGAACTATACCTTGGCATATAGTAGTTGCTTAATAAATGTTTTTTGAAGTGTTGAATATGGTGTATATATTATGATGAAAATCATCTCCCCAATGCTTTAGTATTTCAAAAGATCTGTGATTTTGTGTGTATATGTGTGTGTGTGTATGTATGTATGTATGTATGTATGTATGTATGTATGTGAAGTGATCAGGGAGATGTTCATGGAATCCCAGCATTTGAGCTGATATTTGAAATATGGGTAACATTTAAAAAGACTAAGATATGGGGAAGAGGATTCTTCTGCAAGGAGGAAAAACAGAAGCATAGTTACCAGGGCAGGAAAGTATAGGATGTATTTGATTGACAAGCTAATTGGTTTAGCTAAGGGATATATGGTTCATATAGGAGAGTAGGGAAAAATTGGTTCAATAAAATTTATAGACAGCCTCGAATGCTAGACTTAGTAATTTATAAACTTTATCTATTAGGCAATAGGTAAATTATTTTCATTTAATTTTCAAAAACTCTGAACTTACAAAAATGAGCATTTCCATAAACAAAGCATAACAGAAAAATAGGGTTGTACATGAAACTGAAAATCTGTTACATACAGCTTGTTTTTTCCATTTAAGTACACAATAAATTCAATTTGTATAACTTTCAAAGCTGTTCTACATGTTTTCTGTGTTTCCTTCTGGTTTTCCTTCTCTTTTATGTCTTTAAAAATACTTTAGTGAACTCTTTGTTTTCCTTTTCCTTTCATCTTTTGGGGTTTAGGCCTAGGAGCAGTAGTATTTCTAGGTCAAAAGACATCCATTTAGTTATTGTTTGGTCATTTTTCCAAATGTCTTTCCAGAATGATTAAACCGTTAACAGTTCTACCAACAGAGTGTTTTGTTTTAGTTTTTTGTTTGTTTGTTTTTGCTAGGCAGTGGGGTTAAGTGACTTGCCCAGGGTCACACAGCTAGTAAGCATTAAGTGTCTGGTCTGAGACTGGATTTAAACTCAGGTCCTCCTGACTCCAGGGCCAGTGTTCTATCCACTGAGCCACCTAGCTGCCCCCCCTTTTTTTGTTTTGTTTTTCACCGGCAGAGTGTTAGAGTGGCTATTTGCTCCCAGCCTCTGCAGCATTTGTAATTTTCTTTTTTTTGTCTACGCATCCAAATGGATAGACATTGAATGCTATTTATACTATGTTTTTGGCATCTGGAAGAAAACAACTACTTTGTTCATTCCATCCCTGTTAACTTTATTATTTTTAAAAATAATTTTATTGGTATCTTTTGTTTTTAAATGACCTAAATTTTTCCTAGTATCCTTCCCTCTCTCAGAGAGCCATCTTATATAACAAAGAATATTTTAAATAGTATTTTATTTTTTCTAATTACATGTAAAGACAATTTTTAACATTTATTTTTTAAAAATTTTGAGCTCCAAATTTTCTTCCTTTCTCCCTGACTTCCCCCCTCCTTAAGAGAGTAAACAGTTTAATATAGGTTATATATGTGCAATAATGTAAAACCATTTCCATATTAATCATGTTGTGAAAAAAGAGATAGACCAATTAGGAAAAAAAACAAAAAGTAAACTAAAAATAGTATGCTTCAATCTGCATTCAGATTCCATCAGTTCTTTCTCTGGAGGTAGATAGCATTTTTCATTAGGAATCCTTTGGAATTGTCTTGGAATATTGTATTGCTAAAGTCATTCATAGTTGAACATCATACAGTGTTGCTGTTACTGTGTACAATGTTCTCCTGGTTCTGCTCACTTTACAGTGTCAATTCATGTTAAGTCTTTCCAAATATTTCTAAAATCAGCCAGTTCATCATTTTGTTATAGCATAATAGTATTCCATTACATTCATATACCAGACCTTGTTCAGCCATTCCTCAATTGATGGGCATCCCCTCAGTTTCCAATTCTTCACCACCACAAAAAGAGCTGCTATAAATATTTTTGTACATGTGGGTCCTTTTCCCATTTGTGTGATCTCTTTGGGATATAGACCTAGTAATAGTATGACTGGATCAAAAGGTATGCACATTTTTATAACCCTTTTAGCATAGTTCACATTGCTCTCCAGAATGGTTGGATCAGTTCACAACTCCAACAATCCATTAGTATCCGAGTTTTCCCACATCTCTTCCAGTATTTTTCATTTTCCTTTTCTGCCTTATTAGCCCATCTGATAGGTGTGAGATGATACCCCAGAGTTATTTTAATTTGCATTTCTCTAATCAATAGTGATTTACCCCATTTTTTCATGTGCCTAATAGATAGTTTTGATTTCTTCATCTGAAAACTGCCTGTTCATATCCTTTGGCCATTTATCAATTGGGGAATGACTTGTATTCTTATAAATTTGACTCAGTTCTCTATATATTTGAGAAATGAGGACTTTATTAGAGACACTTGCTGTAAAAGTTGTTTTCCAGCTTTCTGCTTTTCTTTCTAATCTTGGTTGCATTGGTTTTGTTTGTGCAAAACCTTTCGAATTTAATATAATAAAAATTGTCCATTTTAAATTTCATCATATTTGGTCATAAATTCTTCCCTTCTCCATAGATCTGACAGGTAAACTATTCCTTGCTCTCATAATTTGCTTATGGTATCACCCTTTATGTCTAAATCTTGTACCCATTTTGACCTTATCTTGGTATATAGTATAAGATGTTGGTCTGCCTAGTCTCTGCCATACTATTTTCAATTTTCCCAGCAGTTTTTATCAAATAGTGAGTTTTTGTCCCAGAAGTTGGGATCTTTGGGTTTATCAAACACTAAATTACTATGGTCATTTACTACAATGTATTGTGTACCTAATCTATCCCACTGATCCACCACTCTTATTTCTTAGCCAGTACCACATAGTTTTGATGATTACCATTTCATAATATAGTTTGAGGTCTGATACAGCTTGGTCATCTTCCTTTGCATTTTTTTTCCATTAATTCCCTTGATCTTCTTGACCTTTTGTTCTTCCACATGAATTTTGTTATGAATTTTTTCTACCTCTATAAAATAATTTTTGATAGTTTGATGTAGTACTTAATAAGTAAATTAATTTTAGTAGAATTGTCACTTTTATCATATTGGCTCTGCCTCCCCGTGAGCAATTGATATTTTTCTAATTGTTTAGATCTGATTTTATTTGTGTGAAAAGTTTTGTAATTGTGTTCATATAGTTCCAGGGTTTTTCTTGGTAGGTAGACTCCCAAATATTTTATATTAGCTATAGTTATTTTAAATGGAATTTCTCTTTCCATCTCTCACTGTTGGGCTTTGTTGGTAACATAAAGAAATGCTGATGGTTTATGTGGCTATATTTTATATCCTGCAACTTTGCTAAAGTTGTTAATTATTTCAACTAGTTTTTTAGTTGGTTCTCTAGGATTTCTAAGTATACGATCATATCATCTGCAAAGAGTGATAGTTTTGTTTCCTCGTTGCCTATTCTAATTCCTGCAATTACTTTTTCTTCTCTAATTGTTATGGCTAACGTTTCTAGTACAATGTTGAATAGTAGTGGTGATAATGGACATCCTTGCTTTACCACTGATCTTATTGACAGAGAATATTTTTAAAGAAATATAATTAAGAGAAAGAAGGAAATAAGCAGCAAAACCAACCAAAACATTGAAAAAGTATAAAAATATATGTAATGTTCCATACCCGTGGACCTCCCACTTCTGCAAAAGAGTTGGGGAAGGTATCTCTCCCATTCTGAAAAATCCTCACTTGATCCTTCCACTCCCTCTAACTATTGTCTTATATCTGTTCTGCTCTTTGTGTGTAAACTCTTGACAAGAATAGGTGCCTCCACTTTTTCTTCTCTCACTCTCTTCTTAACTCCTCACAGTCTGCCTTCCAACCTTATCATTCCAGTGAAACTGCTTTTTCCAAAGTTACTAATGATCTCTTAGTTGCCAAATTCAATGACCTTTTCTCAGTCCTCATTCTCCTTGACCTCTCTGCAGCCTTTGACACTATTGATCACTTTCTCCTCTTTGAACCGCTCTCATTTCTAGATTTTTGGGACACCCCTCTCTCCTAGTTCTCCTCCTACTTATCTTATCAGTCTTTCTCATTCTCCTTTGCTAGATTCTCTTCCATTTCACACCTTCTAACTGTAGGTGTCCCTCAGGTTTTTGTCCTGGACCCTCTTCTCTTCTTTCTCTTTATTGCTTAACTTCGTGATTTCATCAGCTCCCATGAATTTCATTACTATCTCTATGGTTAAGATTACCAAATCTACCTTTCCTGCCCCAGTCTCTCTGCTGACCTCTAATCTTGCATCTCCAACTGCCCTTCAGACGTCTTAAACTGTATAATTGATATCTTAAATTCAATATATATCAAAAATAGAACTTATTATCTTTCCCCCTAAATCCTCCCTGCCTAACCCTACCTTCCCTCTTACAGTAGAGAGCAATACCATCCCCCTAGTCCTTCAGGCTTGCAACCTAAAAGTTATTCTGTACTCCTCACTATCTTTCACTCTTCATATGCAAGCTGTTGCCAAGTCCTGTTGGTTGCACCTTTGCAACCAGTCTCTTGTATATGCCCCTTCTTTCCTCTGACACTGCCACCACTTTAGTACAGGCCCTCATCACCTTATGCTTTGAATACTGCAATAGCCTGCTGGTGGGCCTGCCTAACTCAAGTTTCTCCCCACTCCAGTCCATTCTCCGTTCAGCCACTAAAGTGATCTTCCTAAAGTACAGGTAACTCTTATTCAAAAAATTCCAGTGGCTCCCTGTTGCTTTCAGGAATTAATACAAAATATTCTGTCATTCAAAGTCTTTCATAACCCAGCCCTCTCCTATTTTTCCAGTTTTCTTACACTTTACTCCCCAACATGTACTCTTTTGTCCAATGACACTGGCCTCCTGGCTCTTGGCCATTGTCCATTTCCCAGTCCATTGTCTGTAGCAGTGCTTTTTAAACTGTGGGTCGTGACCTCATAAAGGGTCATGAAAAATTTGGCTACAGTAATAGTTTTCTGAATGTGCAAGACAAAAAATTAATTCAAAATCAAACGTGTAGTGAACCCAAGGTGTTTCTGGCAGAGCTTGCCCATGTTGCATTGTGCACATTCACTGCAGCCTTGGTTCTGATCACAGCATGTGCAGTTTGCACTGTGCATGCCATCACGCCATGCAATACCAACAAATGCTGCCGAAACATGAAAAGGGGTTGCAAGGGGAAAAGTTTAGGAAGTCCTGGTCTGTAGTCCATTATTAGTCCATTGGCTAATGGGCCATTGTCCACTTCTCAGTTCTGGGCGTTGTCTCTGGCTATCTTTCCTTGCCTGAAATGCTCTTCCTCCTCTGCGCCAACTACTGACCTCCCTGGCTTTCTTTACATCTCAACTAAAATCCCATCTTCCCCAGGAAGCCTTCCCTAAACCCATCTTAATTCCAGTGTTTTCTCCCTTTTAATTTTTTCCTATTTATCCTGTACATGGCTTGCTTTTATATATTTGTTTCCATGTTGTCTCCTCCATTGGATTATAAATTCCTTGAAGTCAAGGGCTCTTTTGCTCCTTTTAGTATTCCTGGTCCTTAGCAGAGTGCCTGGCACATTTGTTGTTCAGTTATTCAGTCATGTCTGACTCTTGAGGACACCATGGAGCATAGCATGCCAAACCCTTCTGTCTTCCACTGTCTCCCAGAGTGTATCCAAGCTCACATTTGATTGCTTCCATGATACTATCTACCCATCTCATTCTCTGCTGATCCCTTTTCCTTTTGCCTTCAGTCTTTCCCAACATGAGGGTTTTTTTCCAATGAGTCCAGTCTTCTCATTATGTGGCCAAAGTATTTAAGCTTTAGCTTCAGTATTTGACCTTCCAGTGTGTAGCCTGAATTAATTTCTTTAAGTATTAACTGATTTGACCTTTTTTGTTCAAAAGACTCTCCAGTGCCTTTTCTAGCGCCACAATTCAAAAGCATCCATTGTGCAGCACTCAGCATCCTTATAGTTCAACTCTCACAGTCATATATTGTAGCAAATAGTATTCACTTAATCAATGTTTATTGATTGATTGATATATATATATCTCTTATTTGTCTATGTATCTTGAATACTAAGTCCTTAGTTTGATATAATTTTTCCCCCATTTGACCACTTCCCTTTTTAACCTAGATATATTGATTTTGTATGTGCAGAAGTTTTATAATTTCATATAACCAAAGTTATCTGTTTTATCTTTTGTACTTGCCTTTATCTTGTGGTTAAAAATACATCTCCAACTCACAGCTCTGAAGAGTATATAATCTGTTCTCTTTTAATAGCCAGGTCAAATATCCATTTAGAATTTATTGTGGAATATTTTGTAACATGTTGGTCCAGGGGTGGGGAATCTGCAGTTCTGTGTTCTGTGAAGTTTGGATTCAGTGAAAGGGCTGCACTTGAGGACCTAGAGGGCCACATGTGGCCTCAAAGCTGCAGGTTCCCCACCTCTTAAGTTGGTCTAAGCTTGTTTTCTACCAGATAGTTTTCTAGTTTTCCTAGCAGTTTTTGTCCAATAAGGAGTTCTTTCCTTAGTAATCTGTGTTTTCCAGTATGTCAAATACTGAATTATTGAATTCAGTTGTTTCTGATTCTCCATTGTCTTGCCTGTTTCTTGATATATCATGTTTACTTTTTAAACCAATTCCAAAAGTTTGTCTTACATTTTATGGAATTTTTGGCATAAAAGTGTTGTACTTTGTCAAAGGCTTTTTTCTGTTGATATGATAACATGAATTTGGATGTTTTGGTTTTTTAATGTGATTAATTATGTTGATTCTTTAATATTGTACCAGCGTTGTTTCCCTGGTATAAATCTCACTTAATCAAATTGACTTCTTAGACATATTGCTGTAGTCTGATAGGGTTTTGTTTAAAATTTTTGAATTAGTGTTCATTAATGGTATTGGTCTATAGTTTTTTTTTTCCCCATGTATTTTCGTTTTCTTGCTTAGGACTTACATTTGTCTCATAAAAAGGATTTTGGTAGGATTCTTAATTTTTGACGATAGTTTGTGAAGTATGGGTACTAAAATTTTTAAAAGTTTGATAAAAATCTCCTGTGAATCTGTTAGGTCCAAGAAATTTTTTCTTTGATGGTTTCTTTGAAGATAGAACTATTTCCTTTTCTGAGATTAAGTTATTTAAGATCTCTATCTGGTCTTCTGATAGTATGGATATTTTATACCTTTGAAGGTATTCCTTTACTTCTTTTGTGTTACAGATTTTGTTAGCTGATTATTCTTTTTTATTTCTTCTGCTTTTGCTGTGATATCACCTTGCTCATTTGCTATTTTGTTGATTTGATTTTCTTCCTTCTTTTTACTTAGATTACGTAGAGGTTTATCCATTTTATTATTAGTCTTTTCTAAAACCACTCTGGTACAGGCCTTGATTATTGCAATACTCTTCTGGTGAATCTGCATGCCTCAAGTCTCTCCTTCTTTCAATCCATCCTCAGCCAGTAAAGTAATTTTCCTAAAACATAGGTCTGATCATCTCGCTTTCCCCCTACTCAGTAAACTCCAGTGGCTTCCTATTGCCTCCAGGAGTAAATAGAAATGCTCTGTTTGCCATTCAAAGCCCTTCCTAGTCTAGCCCCCTCCTATCTTTCCTGTCTCTTATACTCTACTCTTGAACATGTACTTTTCCTTCTAGTGACACTGGCCTCCTGGCTGTTCCATTAACAAGACATTCAGTCTTTCTGCTCAGGGAATTCTGTCTGGATGTCGACACCCCATGCCTGGAATGCTCTGCCTCCTCTACCCTGACTACTGAACTCCCTGACTTTTTTTTAAGTCCTAACTAAAATCTTGCCTCTTACAGGAAGTTTTCCCTAAACTCTCTTAATTTTAGTGCCTTCCCTTCCTATCTATGGCTTGCTTTGTAGATATTTGTTTTCATGTTGTCTCTCTCTTTAGATTGTAAACTCTTTGAAGGCATTAGCATTTATTATCATTGTAAACTCTTTTTTCCTTTTTTTGTATCCCCAGCACTTAGCACAGTGCTTGGCATATAGTATACACTTAATACATGTTTACTGATTGATTGATTTTGAATATTGCTACTTTATAATATAGCTTGAAGTCTGGAATTGTTATTCCCCATTCATCTCTATCTTTTCTTCATTTTCTTCTTGATATTTTAGCTCTTTTATTCTCTGATTCAATTTTAAAATTATTTTATCTAATTTTATAAAATATCCCTTTCATGGTTTTTTTTGGAAGAGCATTGAAACTCTTAAATATACTTTCTGTAGGTCTTGTTAACATAAATTTTAAGTGTAACCTGTTGTCATTAAGGCAGGCAAGTATATCTTTTAAAATGTAACCATTTTAGGTGAGGTAGTAAAGCAATTTTCATATTTTTAAAAATTATTTTTAGGGGCAGCTAGATGGCTTAATGGTTAGAGCACTGGATTGGGAGTCAGAAAGATCAGAGTTCAAATGTGGCCTCAGACACTTAATACCTTGTGACCCAGGGCGAATCACTTAACCCCTATTGACTAAAAAAAAGTTATTTAAAATTAAATAAATAAATTTAATTTAATTTTAAAAATTACAGATTTCAGGGTAAACTTGCAATAAAAATAATTGTTTACTTATGTGTGCACAAACAGTTATGAGTTATTAAATGGCTAAAATATGTTTATCTATTATGGGTACTTTCCTATAGTAGTTTTACTTTCTGTTAAATAGCAAAGTATAAACAGTATCATATCAAATATTAGGTGCCCTGTGTCTTCTGCTAGGTGTTTGTATCATACATTGGTCTCACCAGACTCTGTTAATAAAATTTGTTTGTGGTGGTTTTTTGGGAACTGTAGCTCTTCAGTGAGATTACATAACTTTTAGCCTAGTTTTAGACCACAAAGTTGCTTGTTGTTGTGGTGTCATTGTTTTCTTAGGAATTTTCTGCCAATTCAGGTTCTTGAGACAAATTACAAAAAAAAAAATTTAAAAAACCAAGTCACCTGTTTGTTTTAGCGACACATGTGCTTTATTTGGAAACTCATAAGCACTCCTAACAAAAGCAGTTGGTGATGAACTGGATAAAAGGCTAGACCTGGAGTCAGGAAAATATGAGTACAAATCTGGCCTCAGATACTTAATAGCTCTGTGACCCTCAGCAGGTCACTTAATCAATATTTGCCTCAGTTTTCCTCAACTGTAAAACTAGAATAATGATAGCACCTATCTTACAGGGCTATTGTGAAGATCAAATAAGATTTGTTTAAAAAAATAGTACTCAGCACATTGCCTAGCACATAGTAGATGCTATATAAATGCTTATTCCTTTCTCCTTCCCTCTCCTAATTATGCCTGCTTTTTGAAATTGCATATATATGCATTATTCAGGGAATTCCTTATTAAATATTCATCATATGTGTTTCATTATACTAAATGCTTGATTATATAGGAAACTAATTAGATTAGCAGATAGAGTTTGGACTTGGAGTTGGGAAGACTTGCATTCAAATATTTCCTCAAATACTTACTAGCTCTGTGACCCTGGACAAGGTTTTAACTTCTCTCAATCTCAGTTTCCTTATCTATAAATGGGGATAATTATAGCACCTAGCTCTGTGGGTTATTGTTATATTCAAATGTGATAATGTGTAAAATGCTTTGCAAACCTTAAATTTATTATCATTATTATTTTTGTATAGCTTTTTAAAGTCTCTTTAAAAAGAATGATCAAAATCATGGTTTGAATTCTCATACGTCTTTTAGGAAATAAATTATTAGATTACATTATAAATTTCTTAAAGGCATACATTGGTCAATTATTTCTCATATCTTACCTAATAATTTAGTTCATAGCATTCTACTATCTATCTGTTAAAGGGTTGGTCAGGCCTTTTGCCTTATACTTGTTGTTATATTGCTAAATATTAAAGGAGCCTTTGTGATGTGTTTGAACGACTCATAATAAGGTTGGATCAAGTAATATTTAACATTATTTGGAATTCATCTGTTTTGTAGTCTAGGTTTCATTATTAAGATAAAACCTTAAATTATTTTATTATTAAGTAGAAATATGTAAGCTTATAATTGGGATGGGGTGTGTACTCTAACAAATATTTATTAAGTATTTATGTTCAAGATATAGAAGTGAATATGATGATTTCTGAAGAAGTTTATAAGCTAGTTAGAAAAAGAGATAACACACTGCACAAATTACTATATAAATTTGTGGTATGTAACCAAAGTTTCATGAGAGCTCAGAGAAAATATATTATTTGGAGGTTATTAGAGATATTTTTATGGCACATAGTGTTGTCACTGACCCTCAGATTTGGAAGAGACCATTATGCCTTCTGTTCCTGAACAGGAATCCCTTCTCTGACATATCCCGTAAGTGGTCATCTGGAGTGTACGTTAGACCTTCCATGAGGAAATGCAGTGCCTCTGAATGTTGCTTCCCTGCCCCACTTCTTATTTGTGGGTCTAAGCCCACTGATGCCAGGTCGCACCATAGTGTACAGAGCTCTGGGCCTGGAATCAGGAAGAACTTAAATTAAAAACCAGCCTTAGACACCAGCTAACTGTGTGACACTGGCAAGTCCCTTAACCTCTCAGCCTTGTTTTTATTAAATGTAAAATAAAATGGGGATCATAACACTATCTACCATCCAGAGTTGTGAGGATCAAATAGGATATTTGTAATGTGCTTTAGCACAGTGCTTGGCACATAATAGGTGTTTAAAAAATGCTTGTTTTTTTTTCCTTCCTTCTTTCCTTAGTCAGTCTGGTGGCCCTCTCCCACCCAGGGGCTTTACTATATTGGCTCTAGACTTAGTGTGGATACCTGATCAGCTTTAGCCCTACTGTATATCAGAACTCCTGAACTCAAGCGATCCATCATTAGGCAGGTTTTCTTTATATCAAACCTTATCCTGTTTCTTTCCAGTTTTTAGTCATTGCTCATAGTTATGTTTTCTGGAGCCAGGTAGAATAAGTCCAACTCTTCCACTTAATAGGCCTTTGCATAGGTACTTGAATACACTATTGTATATAGTCCATCTTCAGTTTTTGTGGGAGGAAAGGTCCTTAAAAATGATGTGAGAGTCAAAAATGCAATGTTGATGTGTTGGGCCTATGGGAAATAGGGGGTTAGGTTCTTGTGACCACCAAAAACTGCAATCTTTTGCTAGAGATTGCTGAAAATATACTTTTCTATATATAGTTCTTTATAACAAAACATTAATTCTGTTAATATATACTTTTCCTAACACAGTAACCATGAAATAACACAAAGTAAAATTGGTAACATGCGAAATATTATTTCTCACTAGTAATTCCCTAGAATTCTGTGGCCTTTTGTGCTAACATCTCAATTAAAAACAAACAGAAAAAAATTCATTGATTTCAGACAGTACCATATTGCTCCTCTCTACCTTGGCTGCCTCTGAAAACCAAGGGAAAGGTTGCTGGGATTTTAGTTGCTGCTGTTGGAAGACTTTTGAGACTGATGAGGTCTCTGACACTCTGAATGCATGGGGAGCTCTTCACTTTACAATGGTAGCATGACCAAGACCATGGAAGCACCTAGTAGGATACTAGCTGCTCCGCAAACTTACATGCATTGTGGCTCTCATTTTTTTCCTCTGCTGTGCATAGCCATGAAAGTGCATGGTTGCCAATGTCAAAATGAAAATGAGATTACTAGAATCACAAGAATGCTTGAAGATGTGAAAGTTAAATGCGCGAATGTTGAGGATTGACTGTACCTCCCTAATTGTGTTTTCCAAATAAACATCTCTATTTGATCTTCCTGTTGCACAGCTCCTATTAACCTCAACATCATGGTTTCCCTCCACTGCATATTCTTCATTTTGTTAAAAAACCCTTTTAAACCTGTGCCCAGAAATTAATAGTTATTCCAAATGTGATATGACTGGAGTATAGTGGTACTAGTTCCACCTTCATTTTAGACAATATGCCTTTTTAAATGAAGCTTAAGATTATATAAGCTCTCTCTCTCTCCCCATATGTATATATGTGTATGAATCTTCCTCAACAACTACTGTGCAGTCCTCAATCAGTAGTATAACTGATAATAATGATGGTATCTGTATAATTTGCTCAGCATAGTTCAAAGGTAGCATTACATTAATAGTATTTCAAGCTATTTGTGTAACATAAGGGTTGCTAAAATCCCATTAGTTTTTTTGCTTTTTTTATTTATAGAAATCCTTCCATCATTTCTTCAGAAAGTTGAAGCTGTCTCTGAAGCCTCTGGAGAAACTTGTACAGCTTTGAATGATTGTCTTAATCTCTTCACCAAACAAGAAGGGGTAAGTATTTTGATACTAAATTATCTCAAAATTATTTTGGTCCTATGTCAACAGATTAGACAACATTTCTTATGCCTAGTGCTAGGAGAGAATTGTATTTCAAGTAACCCAAAGTTATGTATTTGTAGTCTCCTATTATAGAACCCCAAAGCTAAAATATTAGTGAAAGTTTTGCTTTTCACAATTTAAATAGTGCTGTGGATTTTTAACATCTTGTTCATCTAAATCGGAAACTTGGAGGAGGGGGGTTTGGGGGAACATTGTTTTGAGTAATTTGAGGAGAGAAAGCTTTAAGAAGTCTCAAGTTCTTAAAAAGGCTTTGTAATCTATATTTCATCCTAGAGGCAGTAAGGAACCACTGAAGTATTTTGAGCAGAAGAGTAACTCAGTCAGACCTCAGCTTATTTTGGCAGCTCATAAACTCATACAGTGTTGGTACTATAAGGACCTTAGAGGTCAACTAATCTGACCCCTTCATTTTACAGATGACGAGACTGAGTCCGTAAGTGGCAAAGCAACGTATCAGAGAGTTAGCAGATTCTTCTGGTTTATTTGTTTTAATTCATCTCAGGTTATTTTCACAAGTGGTTATAATTAAACAATCAATCAAGAGGCATTTGTTAATCTCATACTTTGTGCCAGGTACTCTGCTAAGTGCTAATACAAAGGAAAAGATATCTCCATTTAGGAACTTCCATTAAAACAGGTTGGACATCACATACATATTTAGGTATATACAAAATACCTACAAAGCAAAGTTCTAAGAAAAACATAGCACAGGGACAAATTCATCTAGAATTCCTGGAAGAGATGAAGCAGGCATTTGGGGGGAAAAAGAGCTGAAATGTTTTCTAAATGAAATGAGAGTATTTGAGGAGAAAACGTGGAAAAGAAATGAGAGCTTTGGAAGAAAGAATTGGAAATGGAAATAACTGCTTGGCACAAGATGTACAAAAGATTGCCCAACTTAAGTTCCCTGAAAATTAGAATAGACCAAATTGAAACTAATGACCTTATGAGACAACAAGAAATATTAAAACAAAGTAAAAGGACTGAAAATATAGAAGAAAATATGAGGTATCTCATAGGAAAAACTAGTCTGGAAAAGAGATTGAGGAGGAAAAAAAAGTAAGAATCATTAAACTGCTTGAATGCAGTATATCATATTTCAAGAAATCTTAGATGAAAAGTGCCCAGATAGCATAGAACCAGAAAGCAAAGTACATATAGAATTCACTCATTAATTCCTGAAAGGAACTCCAAAATAAAAATTCCCAAGAACTTGATAACCAAAATCCAGAGCTCAGCTCCTAGGTCAGAGAAAAAAAAAAAATGCTTAAAAAAATCAGAAAGAAAAAGGGATCCACAGTCCAGGCCCCACCTGACTTAGCACTTATCACATTTAGGAGTGAAGAGCTTGGAATATGATAATCCAGAGGACAATAATAACTTAGCCAGCAAAAATGAGTATAATCATGTAGGAAAATAATGGCCCTGTAATGAAATGGAGGACTTCCAAGAATTTCAGATGAAAAGAGTAGAATTACGTAGAAGCTTCAAAGAACTTTGAAGTTTAAAGTTGTTGAAGTTTATAAAGTTAAACAAAATTTTAAAAGGTAAACATTAATAAACATTAAAAAGACTAAACAAAGATAAACTATTTTTATTCTAATACGGGTGAGATGATATATGTGTTGTCTCTGAAACCTCTCATCATCATGTATCTTAGAAGGGGTCTAATGGAATAAGAGGCCTAAGAGTAGTCTTTTGTGTCTTGATGATCTTAAGAGAAGCATGGAAAGAGGTGGAGTCAAGATGGCTGACTGAGCCTATCTGGGGTTTCCTTGGCAAAGAAATTGGGATGGTTTGCCATCTCTCTCTCCAGTGAATTAAGGTAAACAGAGGTTAAGTGACTTGCCTAGGGTCACACAGCTTGTGAATGTCTGAAGCCAGATTTGAACTTGGGTCTTTCTGACTCCAAGCCCAGTGCTCCAACCACTGAACCATCCAGCTGCCTATAGCCTAGCTCCCCACTATTCCCTTTTCAACAATCTCAAAAACGCACCAGACTTGAGTTCTGATTAGGAAAGCAAAGAAAAGACTATGATGAATTTTTTTCAATATATTGTTTACAAGAAACACATTTGAAATGGAACTCCATACAGAGTTAAAATAAGAGACTGGAACAGAATCCTTTATAGTTCATTTGAAATTAAAAAAAAAAGGCAAGAGTTGCAATCTTGATCTCAGGAAAAAGCAATAAAAAAATAATTAAAAAAGATAAACAGGGAAACTCCATTTTTCTGGAAGGCAACATACAATGGATAATATCAGTATTAAACCGATATTAATATCAATATTAAATGTATGACCCAAATGGCCTTAATATCTACATTCTTAAAGGAAAAGTTAAATGATTTACAGGGAGACATAAATAGTGAAACTATAATAGGAGGGGACCTCAATTTATCACCTCTCAATCCTAGATAAATTTAACTCAAAAATAAATAAGAAGTTAAAGACCTGAATAGAATTTTTAAAAAATTAGATGGGATAGAGCTGTGGAGAACATCAAACAGGAATAGAAAGGCTGTTAATCAACTGTGCATGGTACATTTACAAAAATTGTCCATGTTATTAGGTCATAAAAACCACACAAATGCAGAAAAACAGAAATACTAAATGTATCTTTTATTGATAATAATGCCATAATGTTATTAAATAAAGGGCTTTTGAAGCAAAGTTTAAGTTAATTAGAAACCAAATAGTTTAATCCTAAAGAATGAGTGGTTCAAAGAACAATTCATAGAAATAATAATTTCATGAAAAATAATGACAACAGTAAGAATATATGCCAGACTTTGTGATATCCAGCCAAAACAATACTTAGGGGAAAATTTTTATCTTTAAACTGCGTTTTAAATAAAAGAGAGAAAGAACAGATCAATGAATATGTCATATCTATAAAATATTACAAAACCAATTAATTAAAATCTCCTTAATGAAACGCTAAAATAGAAATCCTTAATATCAAAGGAGAGATTAACAAAATTGAAAGTAAAAAGCAAAAACCATTGAACTAATAAATAAAACCAAGAGCTCTTTATTTGGGAAAAAAAACCCTATAAAATAGATAAGCCATTAGCTAGTTTGATTTAAAAGAAGAAAATCAAATTACCAGAATCAAAAATGAAACAGTGAGTTTATAAGTAATGAAGAGGGAATAAAAATTATTAGGAGCTGTTTTACCCAACTATATGGCAATAAAACTAATGATCTAAATAAAATGGATGAAAATTTACAAAAACATAAATAGCCTACATTAACAGAATAGGAAATAGAATACTTAAATAACCTTATCTTAGAAAAAAGAAATTGAAGAATCCATAAATGAACTTTCAGAGAATACCCTGGGACCTTATGGATTTAAATGCAAATTCTACCCAGCATTTAAAGGATAATTTTAATACTACATAAACTATTTAAAAATACATAAAAGGGTGCCAAAAGTTCCTTCTATGATGCAAAAATAGCCCTTATATTTACACTAAGAAAAATCAAAGCAGATCAAGAAAACTATAAACTATTTCCCTAATGAATATTGATGCAAAAGTTTTGAACTAATATAAAACCCAAAGATCATACACTATGACCAGGTTAGCTTTATACTAAGAATGCAGGGCTAGTTCAACATTAGAAAAATTATAAACATAATTGACAGTGTTAATAACAAAAAAACAAAAATCATATGATTATTTCAATAGATGGTGAAAAAAGTTTTGTTAGAATACAGCGCCCATGCTTGTTAAAAACATTAGAACATATAGAAATAAATGGAACTTTCACTCTTTCCTTCACTGTTGGAGTTCAGGAGCAAGATATAAGTCAAGACAACTGGTGATGACCCCCAAATTAAAGGAATAAGCACATACATAGAGCAAACAAAAACATTATGTGTTTTTTTGTTTGTTTTGGGTTTTTTGTGAGGCAATGGGGTTAAGTGACTTGCCCAGGATCACACAGCTAGTGAGTATCATGTGTCTGAATCCAGATTTGAACTCAGGTCCTCCTGACTCTAGCACCAGTGCTCCATCCCCTGTGCCATCTAGCTGCCCCTGTTATGTTTTACAGGTAAAATAATGGCTTATTTAGAAAACTCAGAAAGTGAACTAAAAACATTAATTAAAACAATTAACAATTTCATCAAAGTTGCAGGATATAAATTAAACCCACAGAAATCATCAGCATTTCTGAATATTAACAATGAAGTCCAGTAGGAAGATATAGAAACAGAAATTTCATTTGAAGTAATTAAGGAGAGTATAAAATGCTTAGGAGTCTACCTACCAAGATGCATGCAAGAACTATAGGAACACAATTATAAAGGTTAAGAATAATAATGGAATCAGTGAATAAAAATGGGAAGGAAGGGGGCTAAGTGGTACCTGATCTTAAACTTTACCATTAAGCCATAATCATCAAAAGTGTGGTCCTAGAAATGGAGAAATTAAACTAGGTACACAGTCTACAGAAGCATATGATCATAGCACCCTGGTGTTTGATGAATAGCTGATGCAAGAGTCACTTCGACAGAACCTGTTAGGAAAACTGGAAAGTAGTCTGGTAGAAACTAGGTATAGACCAACATCTTATACTACATACCTGAAAAAACTCCAAATGAGTGTAATTTGTACATAAAGGTTGATGACATAAGCAGATTAGAGAGGCATTGGAAGACATTACCTGTCCAGTCTATGGATAGGTGACGAGCTCATGACCAAACAAGACATCAAGATATTCACAGACGGTAAAATATGCAATCTCAATTACATCCAGTTAACAAGTTTTTGCCCAGACAAAACTCATGTGGCTAAAATTAGGAGAAGCTGGAATTTAGGAAAAGGGTGTTTATACTAAGTTTCTCTGATAAAGGTCTTATTTCTAAGATTATATGTATATATATAAAAACTTACTTAAATTTATAAGACTAAAAGCCATTGCCCGTTTTGTAAATGTTCGAAGGATATGAATAGAACATTTTCAAAGGAAGAAATCCAAGCATATCAAGAGTCATATTTTTAAAGTGCTCTAGATTATTAATAACTAGAAAAACACAAATTCAAACAACTCTGTGATACACACATTAGATTGAGTAATTTGACAAAAAAGAAAATGATAAATGCTGGAGGGCCTGTGGGAAAACATATTTTAATGTGGAGCTGTGAACTAGTTCAGCTGCTATTCTGGAAAGCATCTTGAAACTATGCCCAAAAATCTGTTAAACTTTGGACCCAGTAATGCTGCTACTAATTTTATATTCCAGAGATATCAAAGAAAAAGTAAAAGGAGTTATATGTACAAAAATATTTATAGGAGCTCTTTTTGTAGTGTCAAAGAATTGGAAACTGAGGGGAAACCCACCAATTGTGGAGTGACTGAACATGTTTAGAGTATATGAATATAATAGCATCCTGTTGAGTTGTAAGAAGTGGTAAAGGGAGTGGTTTTTGAAAAACCTGGCAAAACTTGCGTGAACTAATGCGACACAAAGTGAGCAGAACCAGGAGAAAAAAATTGTACAATAACAAAAATAATCTAAAGACATCGATTTTGAAAGACTTAGAAACTTTGATCAGCAGAGTGACCAACCATGATTCCAAAGAGTCATAATGAAATTTACCCCCAGGGAGGTGGATGGACTCAGAGTACAAATTCAAGTATATATTTTTCTTTCTTTTTTCTCTTGGACATAGCTAATGCAGCAATTTATTTTGCACAACTGTACATACTTGTAATGAGTCTTGGGTTCTTTTGTTTGTTGTGTTTTGTTTTTGACTATCTTAATGTGTTCAGAGGTAGGGAAGGGAGGGAGAGAACACAGAACCAAAAAGAAAATAAAATTGAATTTAAAAAAAGTGGAAAGGGAAGGTAATAGAAATGCCTTTGGGGAGAAAGGAAAGGAAAGCTCAGAAACATTATTAATCAGAATGGGCAGGTAAAAGTCTATACAAACAAGAAAGAATGAATAAGGTTAGTGGCTTATACTTGATCCTCACTCCTATCTGTACTAGTCAAAGGAGAGAGGGAAGAATACATACATATAATTCGGTATAGAAATATATTTCAACAGGGAAATAGAAAAGAGAGAGTTATAGGAATGATAGATTAAAGGTTGTATTAGTCCTAATCATAACAAAATTTGAAAGATTTATATATTTATCTCTCTTTTTGAGATGGTAAGGAACTGGAATCTTAGGGGGTGCCCATCATTTGGGGGATGAGTGAACAAGTTATAGTATATGAATGTGATGAAACACTTGTACTGTAAGAAATGATGAAAGGGCTGGTTCCCAAAAAACTTGGGAAGGTCCATGTGAATTAATGCAGAATGAAGTGAACAGAAACAGGTGAACAGTTTATACTTGACCGCAATATTGTAGCAGGCAGCTAGGTGGCCCAGGCCTGGAAGACACGGGTTCAAATTCAGCCTCAGACTCTTTCTAGCTGTGTGACCCTGGGCAAGTCACTTAACCTCTTTTTGCCTTAATCCACAGAAGAAGGAAAAGGTGAACCACTCCAGTATCTTTGCCAAGAAAACCCCATAGACAGTATTGTCCACAGGGTCACAAAGATTTGGACATGACTAAACAACATCAATATTGTAAAGACAGACAGTTTTGAAAGACTTAGGATTTCTGAGCTGTCTAATGTCCAGCCATTTTTCCAGAGGACTAATAATGAAAAAGGGCAGCTAAGTGGCACAATGGATACAGCACTGGGCTTGCAATCAGGAAGATGAGTCTTCCTGAGTTCAAATCTGGCCTCAAATACTTACTAGCTGTGTGACCCTGGGCAAATCACTTAACCCTGTTTTCCTCACTTTTCTCATCTATAAAATGAGCTAGAGAAGGAAATAGCAAACCACTCCAGTATCTTTGTCAAGAAAACATCAAAATGGGGTCATGAAGAGTTGAACACAGCTGAAACAACTCAACAAAAAAAAAAGGTTGAAACATGCTATTTACCTCATGATAGGCAGGCCAAAGTCTCAGAATACAGATATAGATATATAGCTATAAATATATACATGTATTTATTGACGTCTTCATATCTGTGTGCATATATGTATGCAAATATACATATATATTGTTTTAGACATGATCAGTGCAGAAATTTGTTTTGTTTTGACTGTATGTTTGTAATAAGGTTTTTTTATTAAAAAAAAAAACAAAATTAGATAAAAAATAGAATGAGGATAGACTTGGATAATGAAACCGAGTAGTAGTAGACTAACATAATAGCTCAGGTGAGAGATTATGACAGCTTGAACTAGGGTCATGGCTGTGTGAATATTGGAAAATACAAATTTGGCAGCAGATTAGACTTGTGGGGTGAATAAGAGTGAGGATGTAAAAGCCTAAGTGACTGAGAGGATAGCAGTGCCTTTGATATAGAAATAGGGAATGGGCTTTAGATGATGGTGCCCTCGATAAAAGGCAGCTAGGTGGCACAGTATATAGAGTGCTGGGCCTGGAGTCAGTAAGACTCATTTTCCTGAGTTCAAATGTGACCTCAAACTCTTACTAGCAGTGTGACCCTGGGCAAGCCACTTAACCCTGTTTGTCTCAATTTTCTCATCTGTAAAATGAGTTGGAGAAAGAAATGGCAACCCACTTCAGTATCTTTGCCAAGAACATCCCAAATGGGGTCAGGAAGAGTTGGACACGACTGAAACAACTGAACCACATCAGCCCTTGATAAAAATGGGGGCAGTTTTGAGGGAAAAGAACAATGAGTTCTGTTTTGGACCTTTTGAGTTTACAATGCCTGTTGGGCATCCAATTCAAAATATTCAGCAGGCAATTAGTAATGCAGGACTGGTGCTTTGGATAGAAGTTGTGCTTGATATAGATTTGGTCGTTATATGAATACAGATAGTCACTGAGCCCACTAGAAACTGATAAGATCATCTAGTGAGAGCTTGGAGTAATTAAAGAGAAGAGGGCCTGGATAGTGTATTGGGGGGCACTGAGTGGTCAGACAAATAGGAGGAGCACCATGGGAATGCAATGTCATTGAAATGCAGAGAGAAAACATACAGAAGAGATGGTGATCTACAGTGTTTAATGCTGTAGACAGGTCTAGAAGGAAGAGGATTGAGAAAAAGGTATCAGATTTGGCAGTTAGATAGTAAACTTGGAGAGATCAATTTCAGATGGTCAGATCAAATGAGAATTTTTTTTTAATATGTGGACACTTGAGCATATTTGTAGTAGCATGGAAGGAATACCAGCACATAGGGAGAGATTGAAGATTAGAGAATGCTGATGATAATGGAGGCAATCTGCTGGAGAAGACAAGAATACCTGAGACCAAGTGTACATATAGGGGAGTTAGTCTTGGCAAGAATAGCCACTTTTTCATAGGCCACTGGAGTAGAAGACAAGATAGTGGTGAATGATACTATAGGGATATTAGAAGTCTCTGTAAATAGCTTTAATTTCTTTGTTCAGGTATAGGGTAAGCTCTTAGCTGAACATGTGATAAGATAAATTTGTTCCTGAACATGGCAGTGAAACACTTTTGGGTGATGGAAGATCAAAAATATGACCTTTCCTATGTATAGCTGAAGATTTTAAGATTTAGGTCTTGGTAGTTGATTAGATTGAGGAACTCATAAGTTAGAATGTTTGAGGGGAAAATCAGTATTTTGAAGTTCTTAGTATGAGGTCAGTAGTTTTGGTTAAGAGGGAGACTATGATCTAAGCATGGTACTTAACTCTTACTGAGTTGCCAATAATGTCTTCCAGGTTCAGGAACAGGTGATGAATTTGGATAGAGTAAACCTCAAAGGAGGAGAAGTTGCTGAGTGATTACAGGGAGAATTTGGAAGAGGCCATGGGGAGCAAAGAGTTATGATTTGACAACAGAAAGCATTACTAGGCTGTCGTTTATTTTTGAGAGAAATGTAGTGCTTAGAGCTATTTCATACTTGGTTATAGCTGGGCTTGGAGTCCTAGGATTTGAGTTGAAAATCTTGGCTCTGACATTGTCCATTTGACTTTGGACAAGTTGTTTAACACTTAACCTCAATTTCTCTTTTTCTCTTTCATTTTTTTTAATTAATTTTTTTAAATTACAAGGCTTTTTTCCTTCCTTTGACCTTCCTTCCCTCTTTCCCCACCCCCATTGTGGGGAAGGTGAGGGAGAGAATAGTGGCCATGTCTAACAATGTTAGAATGTGTCTCACACAATGTGTCTCATTCTGCATCATTTCTGTCATGAGCTGGGTAGCAATATTTATCTTCCATCCTTTGAAATCTTGGTTGTCATTTCATTGATCAAACTTCTTAGTCTTTCAGAGTTGTTCGTTTTTAAAATGTTGGTGTTATGGTATAAATTGTTCTCTTTCTGCTTGCTTCACTTCAAATCACTATATAAGTGTTCTTGGGTTTCTCCGAAACTATTTCTAAATTTCTTGAAACAATTCTATTCCATTACATTCATATGTCATAATTTGTTCAGCCATTCCCCAGTTTATGGGTAGCCCCCGGTTTCCAGTTGTCAGCACAAAAAACTGTTAGAATATTTTCTGATATATAAAACCTTTTCTTCTTTCTTTGATCTCTTTGGGGTGTAGGCCTTGTTCTGGTATTTGGTGGGTCAAAGAATATATATACTTAATAACTTTTGGAACAGTTCCAAATTGCTTTCTAGGATGGCTAGCTCACAGCTCCACCAAAGATACATCAATGTGACTTTTCCCTCAGTCCCTCCAACATTTGTCATTTCCTTTTTTCTCAGTGTTGCCAGGTGATAGGTATGAAGTGGAACTTCAGAGTTATTTTATTTGTATTTCTCTAATTATTAGTGATTTGGAGCATTTTTTTGTTTTGCCACTCTAATTCATCCTCCATTTAGCTGCCGAAGAGGTTTACTGAAAGCAGAGGTGGACCATGTCATACCATACCACATGATGCTGCCTCTCAACTCAGTAAACTCCAGTGGCTCTCTATCACCTCTAGGATCAAATACAAGATCTTGTTTGGTGTTCAAGGCCCTTCATAATCTAACCCTCACTCCCTGCCCCCTCAACTTTCTGGTTTTCTTGCACTTTACTCTTTGCCAAGTAATCCTTAGTCCAGTGACACTGTCCTCCTTGATGTTTCACAAACAAGACACTTTATCTCTTGGTGCTAAGCATTTTCTCTGGCTATCCCCCATGCTTGGAATGCTCTCCCTCCTCATTTCTACCTACTGGCTTCCTTCACAGCTGTCCTAAGATAGCATCTTCTACAGGAAGTTTTTCCCAAACCCTTTAAATTCTAGTACCTTCCCTCTTTTAATTATTTCCTATTTATCCTGTATAAAGCTTCTTTGTCCATATTTGTTTGCTTGCTGTTTCCTCCATTAAATTGTGATCTCCTTGAGGTCGAGGACTGTCTCTGCCTCTTTTTGTATTTCCAGTGTTTAGCATAGTGCCTGGCACATAGTAGGTGCTTGATAAAAGACTGCATTATTTAAAAAATACTGCTTGCTAAAAATTATAATTTATTTAATATTTTAGATTGTAGGCTTTTTGAGAACAGGATTTGTGTCATATCTTTATTCTGCTGATTACCCATAATAGACAACTAATGAAGATATGTTTAATTGAATGTTTCTAGACTAGTTTAGCACAATCAGAATCCTAATGAAAAAACTGTCCCTCCATTTAATCTGAAAGAACTTTAAGATTACTACTTGAAGAAGAGATTTCAGCCTTCATGCTGGAGTCTGTCATTAATTTTATGAATGGAACTCATACTTGGATTTCCTAAGATGCAAATTTTCAGGGTCTTAAGGGAAACAAAGAAGTATGACACTGTTCAGTTCACTATTTATTTTTAGGAATATAGGTAAATAACAAGAAAATAGATCCAGGTATCAATTCATTTCAACAGACATTTATTAAGTGCTTAATATGTGCAAGGCCTTTAGTTGTGTACTGTTCTTAGATTAAATCATGGGGTCACTCTTCATTCTTTAGGTTTTTTCTTAAGTTTTTGTTGATATCTTTTGTTTTTACATGACTTTCATTTCAGAATGTTTTTCTTTCACTCCTAAGCCAAGAGCTATTTCTTGAAACAAAAAAGTAAAAAAAAAAAGATTAAACAAAAAACAGTTTAGCAAAGCTAGCCTTAGGATTAAGTGTGCTTTCAATAACAAGTTTTCAGCAGCTGCATCTATAGGACCTGCATAGTAATTTTTATTTGTGTTTACAGTAATGACCCTTGAGATGCTAGGAATACTTCAGTTATCAGAGAAAGATTCAATAATAGGCACTATGGAGTATCCACTATGGCAACAAAGTAGCCTGATATGTTTAGAAAGATTTTCATTAGTATTTGAAAGTCATTTGTCCTTTCTCCTTTTACCCTTTGCAATTAATCAGAAATTCAGTTATTGAATATTCAGGGTAATTGGGTTTTGCTGTACTGTATAACTATAATCTAAGCAGATCATTGATTGTTTATTGTGTTGTGCACAAACTTTGATCCTTCTTTCACTATGCCAGAATCAGTCGATCAATAAGGATTTAATGAAGTGCCCACGATGTGTCAAGTGCTTTGCTAAATGCCGGTGGATTAAAAAACAAACAAAACAACTCCTGCCCTCAGAAAGCTTACATTCCAATGAGGGAGGCCACATACACATATAGTCATATAATATAATAAATGTATGCATGTATCTTAAAGATAAAGGATAGAACCTGACCTTAGAGGCAAAGGAACAGCCTTTCAAACCTACCAAATCCAAGTATTTTATTTTTAATAAGCAACGCTCTTATCTAGGTGAACCTTAATTTTTTCTGAGGAGACAAATGACATTTCTTTATTCAGAGAGCTGGCTCAAATGCTGTATAAAGGTATCTATGAGTAATAAGATATTTGCAAAAGGTTCTCAGCATGTCTAACTGGTGTGTCCTGTTAAATAAGAGCAAAGCACTTTTCTTCCCCGCCAAAGGGAGGGGTTGGAGAGGATTGTTTTGACTTTTAAAAGGGGTGGGGCTGTAGGTGCAAAAGCAGTCTGGGGAAGAGCCCTAGTAGGGAGTGAGGGTCAAGTGAGGACCAAGCCTGTATTTCTGAGCGTGCTGCGTGTACACAGCCCACTTTAGGACCTTGCAGGAACCTCTACGCTCCTTGCGTCCAAGTAGCAGGCTCCCTTACTTCCCGTCCCAGAAAAATCCGGACAGCTGCTCCGCTCTGCTCCTTTTCCTGAGGGGTTGTTTGCAGGGGCTTTGGCCGCTCCTCCCTGCACTCTCGGCTTGCTCCGCCTTTCCCGTTTTCTACATGTGACTCGGTGCCTGTCTGCAAGGAGGGAGGGAGACAAGGGCAGAAGACCAGGATCAGACCAGGAAAGCAGAGCTCCCGGGCCATTTGCGGAGGGTGCAGCCCCGACGGGTCAAGTCTCGCCTGCGGGGAAACGAGGGCCGCTGGCTGGCACCCAGAGAAGCCAGAAACTATAAATACTTGTCCCGCTTGGGTGCAGGGGCCGCAGCGGGCCCCTGGGACCCTGACTCTCCTCTCTCGCGATAAGCTTTTTGCAGAGGGGTTGCAGCCAGTGTCCACCTCAAAGGCTGCAGCTGCTGGCGCGACTCTGCTGCTGGTATCCGGAGCCAAGCTCTGGAGAAGGTAACTACCAGAGCCGGGGCGCCGGGAGACCTTGCGGGGCCGTCCAGGGTCAGAGGTGCTGTAGCTTGGGAAGGGGGTGACAATGGGGGTGCTGCTGCTGCAACGGCAAAGAAAGCTTCCCGAGGATTGAACTCGAATCCAGGGAAACTGTCCGGAGGAGCCCGCAGTATGCAAGCGGCAGGGTGTGAGTGTGAGAGAGAGAGAAAAGGGGAGAGAGAGAGTGTGTGTGTGTGGGGGGGGGAGGTTATTGATGTAGCCAGGTTATCAGCCTCTAAAACGGGTTGCAGAGGAGGGAAAAACTGGACTTAAGCCAAGAATCTGCATGAATGGCTTCTGGCCAAGCTTGGGGGGGGGGGGGGGGTAGTGCAGCCCTAGGGAATTGGTTGGGGTGGGGTGAAGAACAGGAAACTGACCCCCATTGTGCCTTACTTAGGAAAATACTGCAAGGTGAATGCTTAGGTTGTCTTCTTGGGGGGTGGGGTAAGTATTGCTCAGAGAAAAAGATAGAACAAGAGTTAAATACCCCATTGGTTTTTTGTTTTTGTTTTGTCCTTTTTTATGCTGAATTCTGCTAACATGTCAAATAGGCTAGGATAGGAGGCAATGAAAGAAACTGTTGTCCTAAATAACCTTCCAAGTTAGTGAGTTGTTGCCTATCACCATCCTGGTTGACATTGAGATGAACTTAGCGTGGGCTGTTTAGAAACCAAGCTTAAAAACATGTACTGTTATTAAGAGGCTCTAACTTTAAATTCTTAGTATTAGTTTACGTTTTTGTTTATCCCTAAGCTTTTGCGCTTTTTGAGCTTTTGGTTGAAATAAAGAAATACATCTCTCTGCATCATGGTATGCTGCTAGTTTGTTGGGGGGGGTGTTGAGGGAACAAGAGAAGATAAATGTAGCTGAACACCTAAAAAAGCCCATTTTGATCATTGTTTTAAAAAACTGTTATAAATTTCTGAATTTATTTTGGATATAGTACAGTATTTGACTTTTGAAAGCATAGTTCTATTATCTGGACAGCTTTTCCAAAATAGAAAAATGCTTGAAATGTGTGTTGGTGGAGTTAATATATACAGTGGTGGGTTAGAGTCTCTGGATTGAAATATTAACTTTGCTTTCACTTTCTGGTTTCATTAAAGTTTGGTTTCAGCCCAGATGCTGATATTTTTGGCGAGTTCAGCTCATTTTCATTTCAGTGGATATTTAGTATGTACAAACTGTGGGTAAATGAAGAGAGCTATTTTTGTCCTTTGGCTCAGTATAATTCTATTTCAAGCTGAAATTCCGTTTCTCAACCGTAAATGAAGTATCTTTTATTTTTATCATTTAAAGAAATTATGACCTTTTAAGACAGTCATGTTTTGTGATCCATTTTCGCCTATTTTGGAGGATTGGGAATTTTAGGTTTTTGAGATTACATTGTTATAAAGATGCCAAATGCAAATCCATAAGCCTCAGTTATACACCTTAAAAAAGGAGAGGAAAAATTATTTTAAAACCTGTTTTAAAGCTCATCAAGGTGTAATTTTTCTAGTTCATACTAAAGTCATCCCACACATGCCAAAAGTACTGTTACTTAAGTGTTTGAATCACCAAGTCTCAGGGCCCTCAGAGATCATTTAGTCCAATTTGTACCTGAAAGGAGTCTCTTCTATTATAACCCAACATCACATATTGTATAACTGATTTATTTAAAATGTACTGTAATATTAAGGTCACAGTACATATTAAATACATAATTATCATTTATGAAATTTTTATTGTTAAAAATACTATTTATTTCTATTACTTAAACTCTTTAGGTTTATCAGCTCCAATTACATATTAGGTGAATTTTTCAAGTATTTGTGAGAGAAATTTAGTACTGCTTAACTTACATAAAAAGTACAATATATAATAACTTAAGTGTGTATAAAATAAACATCTCAATCATCTCACCTATCAAACATCTCACCACTGACTATGGTACCAAGGGGGCCATTGCAGGAGAATATTGTCTTTGGATTCATTCTCAAAATGGTAGCTATAAGACCACAACATTCTTGGTTAATTTAATTGACCATTGTTGTTCTATCCATTAATTTTTTAAAAAATGTTTTAAAAAATCTGTTCATATTTTGTGGTCAGTATAACATTTGGGGATAATATAAGTTTTATTACCAGCTGAGCTGGTAATATATTTGTCCTACAGATGTCTTTTTCAAAGCTTAAAAAAGGTTGCTTCCTCATACTAGTAATCTGTGATTTGACCAACAAGTCTTATGTTGACCATAACTATAACCTTCATGATTTTCTCACAAGGTGGTTGTGGAAAAGTGCACATAGCCCTGTAGGATGTGTAAGCTCTTTGAGGTCAAAGAATGTTTTTCAGTTTATGTTTGCACCACACAGTGGCATAGTGCCATGCACGTGATCGGAGCCATATAGATATTTGTTGGATTAGATTGTAAACTTTAAAACCCTGTGTAAATGAGAATTATTATTTCATAAACTTTTAGCTTCCTATATCTAACTTAATTTTTTTATATTGAAGAGTTATAATCTCATCCAGTCTGTAGCATTAGTCTTACGGTTTCATATATAGAGAACTGTTGAGTATACATTTCCAATGTAAAACATTTCCCATATTAATCATTGGATCATAGATTTAGAGCTGGAAATATCTTAGAGGTTATCTATTTTGCCTCCTTCATTTCAGAGCTTGGAAAACTGTGGCCCAGAGAAATAAATAACTTGCCCAAGCTCATACAAGTGGAAGCAGCATGTTTTAAGCCAGTATTAACAAATTTTGAGTTGCAATTGAATATTCTCATTATTTACTTCTCTTTTACAGTTTTTATGCCTTAGAAATTGCTTTTTGAAATAATTTTTTTTTTGCTCATTAACACCTCAAGAATTGGGAAAATTCAGGCCTTTCTAAAGAAAAAGAAGAAAGTAGACTAGTAAAACAGGTTATTTTCAGTTTTTAAAGAGAGTCTAATGGTAAAGAATTTGTGTAAACAATATTGTGCAGCTGTTTAGTGTTTTTTGTTTAGATTTTTGAGTCACATCCATTACAGACCGGTCCTTAAATTAGTTTACTCAAATCTCCATTGTTTTGAAACCAAGATTAACCAACATTTATTTTTGCTGCTTTTTAAATTTTGCCTGGTTTTGTAAGTTAGGTTTATCCATTAGTTGTGGATAGGACCTTTTTCCATGAGAAAGAAAACAGAATATAATTTTGTGTTTTCATCACTTATCAGCCCTGTCCCAAGACTTGTATCCAAGCTTGGCATTCACTAGTTCTGCCAGCCTCAAAACATCTGAAGAACCTTGGGCTATACCAGGGTTGGAGAATCTTTGGCCTCGAGGCTACATGTGGCTCTCTAAGTCCTCAAGTGTGGCCCTTTGAATCCAAACAAATCTTTTTGTTAAGGGGATTTATCCTGTGAAGTTTGAATTCAGTCAGAGGGCTGCACTTGAGGACCTAGAGGGCCACATGTTGGCCCCAAGGCCCCTGGTTCTCCACCCCTGGGCTATACTATAGCTTTAAAAATTAATGGATATTGTTTTGTAATAAAGTGTGTCCAGCCAAAGGAAGGTAGTTCAGAATTTTGTACATTGTTTCCAAAAATTTTGAGAAGTTACAAGGATTTTATTGTGGTCTTATTTCATTTTCAAAAGTATTTTGAAATAATTTGACAATGACTGGCTTTTTGTTACATGTATTTTTATTGTATTTTCATGGCCGAAACCCAGGGTAAAGAAAATTCTGTCTACTCAGTTGCCTTTGCTTTTAAAGTTATCTTTATTTCCATATTTGATTTTTCTAAGGTTTTCTTTACCCTTTATATCTCCCCTAGCTAGAGGATTCGAATGACTCTCAACATTCATTTTTTATAAGATTCTAAGTTCAAATTTTTCTCCCTCTCCTTTCCCCAAGATAGCAAGCAATCTGATTGGTATATGTTATACATGTGTAATCATGTTAGACATATTTCCACAAGATTGACTCTCAGTGTTAAGTGTTGTCTCTTGACTCATACTAGCTGTGTGACCTTGGACTAGTCACTTAACCTCTTAGTGCTTCAGTCAGCTCTTTAAGACTGTAAATTATAGAGCAAATACTAATCCATATTGAAGGAGTTCTTCACCAGGAATTGCCTTTCCTGATGAAATTGTTACCCCTCCCAACTCCAAAACATGAAAGGCACTGTGGTTAAGCACTTAAGATCTTTGCTCCAAGTTTGTTTGGTTTTTTTAAAATCCATTCCTCCTTCTGTACCTGCCCTTGTGTTTTTTGTATGTATATTTTAAAAACTTAATCTGGTTGATGAAATCCCTGATAAAATTGGATTAAATTGTACATCCATATTAGTCTCTTTGGACAACTCAGCCTTTCTTCCTCATGGGAATTGCTTCCTTTTGTGTCTTCAGAATTTAATTCTTGAGAGATTTTCATTTGGGGGTAAATTTCCATTATAGAATTTTAGTTCATGTGATCCTGTTCTTTCTGTGAACCCCCTTTTTAAAAAAATATTCTTTCAGACTCTATGGTATATATCAAAGTAATGCTAAGTTTGCCTTTATCACAAATTCTAAGATGAAATGACCCTTTGTGCTAAAATTGTGTCTTGTTCTGGTCTCCTGACCACCTCCTCTCTTTCTGGTCATTATCGTGAGTGTAAGTAGCCAGTATAAAGTGGCATTACTAAGAAGATTGCGAAGGAACCCAAGCAGTCACAGACAAACCCTTCCAAAGATCAAAGAAGCATAATTTACAAATTGTATCTTTTATTACCCCCAAATCACATCCTGTTAATAGATGCTAAATCAAGGGAAGCCCTTGAGGCCTTGCTGTCAGCACCTTTGGATCTTGTAGTATGTAGCTAAGACAAGTTCCAGACATCTGTAGTAAGACCCGCAGAACACCAGTGGTGCTGATAACTTTGAGATAATGTGATAAAGTTTTGCTTACAACTTTGAGGTGGTGTAAGATCCCAAACTCCTCCCCTTACCCTGAGCACTCTTCCATCTTCGTGGAAGATGGGAGCAGGCTGCCAAGTGCTCCCAACTCTAATTCATGAGTAGAAGAGTTATGCTTTGTGCCTCTCCCCCACCTCATCTTCTTCCCCTGCTTCCTGCCTTCATTCACCCTATCCCTGACCCTCCCCTGTCTCTGCACCCCTTTTCACTGCATGTCCCTGTATTTTCTGTGCCTATTTGTCCCTACACTTGTGTCTTATTAAGGTGTGATTGTAGCCTCAATTTCAGCTTACATTGTGGTCTTTGTTGGTGAATACCCAAAGAACCAGGTGTGCCTGCCCCCATTTCATAATTTCACAAATTAATTATCAATTCACCCTCCCCCGATGTTACCATTATTTACATTCCAGCAACCACTTTCTCCTTGTTGCTGAGCATCAGATCTAGAATAGCAGTTGCCTTTTTTGTCAAGTCAGGATATCTTGACTGTTCTGGTTTGGGTAGGGAGTGTTTCAGTAACTGTCCAGATAATTGAAATCCTTCATTTTTCCTTTATTGTCATCATCATCATCATCACCATGCCAGTTATTGAGTGCTGGGGATTCAAAGAAAGGCAGAAATACAGAGTTCACACTCTAATGAGAATACATACTTATGTGATATATGTCATACATTAAACATATGATATATATATTCAATCTAAATGGGAGGTAATCTCAGAAGAAATGCACTAGCAGTCAGGGTGGGGGAAGGGTGAAGAAAAGCCCCTTACAGAAGGTAGGCTTTCAGTTGAGTCTTGAATGAAGCCAGGAGGGAGAAGAGCAATCCAGGCTGTGGGGGTGGGAGGTGGGAGGTTAGAGTTAACACTGCATGTTCAAGAAACAGCAGGATCGTAGAGGAGCAAGGAACAGCTAGATCATAGGGTTCATTGAGGGGAGTAAAATATAAGAAGACTGGAAAGGTAGGAAGGGCCAGGGGGTGCGTGAAGGGCTTTAAAAGCCACACAGAGGATTTTTTATTTGATCCTAGAGCCACTGGAGTTTAGAGTAAGGAGTGACAAGGTCATGCTTGTGCTTTATAGGAAGATTGCTTTGGCAACTGAATAAAGAATGGATTGGAGAGGGGAGAGACTCGAGGCAGGGAGGCTAACCTGTTGTTATTGCCGTAGTCTAGCAAAGAGGTGATGATGGATGGCCTGTACCAGGATGGTGGGGGTGTGTTTGGAGCATATATGAGGGCTTTTATGAAGGTAGAGATGACCAGACTTGGCAACAGATTGGATATGTGGATTGGAGTGGCATGAGTTGAGGATGACACTCAGGTTGCAAGCCTGAGTGACTGGGAGGATGGTGATGCCCTTGACGGTAATAGCAAAAGAGGGGGGTTTTGGTGGGGAGGGATTCTGATTTGGATATAGTGAGTTTGATATGCCTATAGGTTATCCTGTTTGAGATAATAGAGAGGCAATTGGAGATCAGGAGAGGTTATTTTCAGCTCATTCTTAAATGATATTTTCTTTTTATTTTCTTTTTAGGCAATTGGGGTTAAGTGACTTGCGCAGGGTCACACAGCTAGTTAGTGTCAAGTGTTTGGTCCGAGGTTGGATTTGAACTCAGGTCTTCCTGACTCCAGGGCCAGTGCTCTATCCACTGCGCCACCTAGCTGCCCCCTTGGCTTATTCTTTATAGAGCTTTTTTTATATCTTGTTGTTGGCATGTTGTCTCCCCCATTAGACTTTGAGCTGTTTGAGTAGGGACTTTCTTTTGCCTTTCTTTGTATTCCCACAGATTTACACTGTGCCTGGTACACAGTAGGTACTTAATTAATGCTAACTGACTGAATAGGATGGATGCGGAGGAGTTTGCCTTGTCAAGAAGAGTCACCTCTTCCCATGAAACAGGAGTGGAGGAGATGGTAGGGGAAGACATTTAAGGGATGTGAGATGAGGAGGGGAGAAGAAGGAGTTTACAGTGAATGGCCTCAATTTTCACAGTGAAGTATAAAATCAGTCAGTCCCTGCTTTCAAGGAGCTCACAATGTAATGGGGAAGACAACATGTCAATTATGTGCAAACAAGATACATACTCACACACACACACACACACACACACACACACACACACGATAAGTTTAATCAGTGGAGGAGAGATGTTAGAATTAAAGAATGGGGTTGGGAAAGTCTTCTGGTAGAAGGTGAGATCTTACTCAGGACATGAAGCAAACTAGGGAAACCGTGAAGCAAAGACGAGGAGGGAGAGCATTCCAGGCTTGGGGGATAGTCAGAGAAAATGTCTGGAGTTGAGAAATGGAGTGGCTTATTCAAAGAACATTAAAGAGGCCAATTAAAAAAAAAAAAAAAGAAAGCATCAGGCAACTTTCCAAAGTGATAAGTTATAGAGCAGATGCTGATCTTCATCCTTACTGGAATTTCCTTATACCAATGAAATCAGTCATCTGGTAAACAAAACAAAACAAAACAAAAAAACCCAACAAAGCATTTTGATAGGAATTGGAGGGTTAAAGCAGTGACAGAAAGAGAAACTTAAAACTATATTATTAGGACTTAAAAGATAAGGCATTTCTGAAATCTTATATGTCAAAGAGAATAAAGAATTTAATTTACAAGAAGTTGTTTACTTTAATATTTTAGCCTTAACTATTGCTTTGAATTCTTTCAGAATTCATGCTGCTCAAGTACTAGGAATTAATTCTCACATCAGTGAAATTAAATTTGTTGCACTTTAAGTTGTCATCTCAATGACAATGATGAACTGTTGAATTATACCATTTAAGATTGTTTTTACAGAGTGTACTTCATTGACAGTAAAACTCATGATGATTCCTTCTCATGCTGGTAACTAATGTAAGAAAACCTGCTCACAAAAAATGCTAAAAAACTAGAAATTTTCCTTGTCTTTTGAACTTGTTAGCTATTCTTTGTTCACCTGTGTATAGACATGTGAGGTCATGGGTTTAATTAGTGGCTTCTTCTGTTTTGTATATCTACTTTTATTTCTTTTCTGTGCTGTAGTTGCTCTCCATGGTATCCAATACAATGGATATTCTCTATCTAAATGGTACATGAATTATCTGCCAACCGCATTAACCCTTTTTTAAAGTAAAAACTCAATTGTGCACATATTATACAGGCTTTTATGTGCAAAAGAAGATAAGAGGTATGAAGATGACATGATCTCTACCTTGAAAGGGCTTACGGTCTGGTAGTGGGTACATTAATAAGTATAATGCAAAGAATTAAGTTCTCGATAGAGTTACAGAGTGCTTCTACATCAGAAGAGACAGAAATCCAGCTTAAGGGACCAGGCCTTTTTTTTTTTTTTTTTTTATTAAGGAAGTACTATTTGGGTTGGGTCTTGAAGGAATAGATATGATCTCACCCAAAGAAATGGATGTGAATGTGAGATATGGGCATTCTCTGTATAGGAAGCTATGTAGAATGAGCATGGGAAGAAAAGGATAGATCAGATTTGGAACAAGGCAGATAGACTGGCGAGAACATTAAGTATGTAAGGGAAACTAGTGTGAGATTAACCTCTTCACCTTGTACATCTAGAGATAGAGAATTTACAGTCTACAAGAACAATCCCCTTCATTTTATAGATGAGGAATTTAGGCCTAGAGAGGCTGAGTGGCTTGTCCAAAGCCACACAGGTAGCCAGCAGGCATTTATTAAGTGCTTACTATATACAAGACTGTGGGGATACAAAGGAAGGCAAAAATTCAGTCCCTACTTTCAAGGACCTCACATTCTAATGGAAGGAACCGTAAGTAAGTGACTATGTACATACCTGATAAATAGAGTAGATAGAAGATAATCTCAGAGGAAAGGCACTAGCAGTTAGGGGTAAGGAAGGGGACCAGGAAAGACCTCATATAGAAAGTAGGATTTGAATTAAACTTTGAAGGAAGCCTGGAAAGCTGGGCATCAGAGGTGAAGAGTGAGACCATTCCAAGTGTGCAGTGGAACAGTCAGGATGCAGTGTTATGTGTGAGAAGCTATAAGTAGGTCAGATTACGTGTATTGCAGAGTACATGGAAGGGAAACTGGAAGAGTATGAAGGGGTCGGGTTGTGAAGGACTTTAAATAGCAGAGGATTTTATATTTATTTGATCCCGAAGGTATAAAGAACCACTGGATTTTATTTAATAGGGAGACAACACAGGCAGACCTGCTCTTTAGGAAAGTCACTTTGGTAGCTGAACAGAGCATTGATTGGAACAGGGAGAGATTTGAGGCAAAGAGATGAATTAGAAAGTGATTTCAGTATTCTAGGAAAAGAATTGATAGGGGCCTGCACCGGAGTGGCGGCTCATTGATTCTAGAGAAGGAAATATATAAGAGAGAGATTTCAAAGATGATAGGATTTGATAATGGATTGGCTATGTGTGGTGAATGAAGCATAGAATATTATCCCAAAGTGACAAACTGGATGACTGGGAAATGGTAGTGACCTCCACAATAATAGGAAAGTTGGGAAGTGGGGAGGATTTTTAGGGAAAAATACTGTGTCCCACTTTAGATGTTTTGAGTTTGAGATGTGTGTGCGACTTCCAGTTTGAGATGTTTAAAAGGCTGTTGGTAAGGGTGGGACTGGAAAAACAGGATAGACCTGGGAATCATCTTTATAAAGATGATAATTGAACACGTGGGAGCTGATAAATCACCAAGTGATAATATGTGATAATATGCAGTAAAAAGAGAAGGAGGAGGACCATGATGGAGCCTTGGGGGAAACCCATAGTTGGTGGGAATTAACATGGATGGAGGAGGAGACTGAGAGGGAGCAGCATACAGAAAGGAGAACCAGGAGAAAAAACAGTGTCATGAAAAGGTAGAGATTGTATCTAGTAGGAGCTATCAACAGTGTCAGAGGTCATAAATTGTAAAAGCAGGATTTGAACTTGGGTCATTTGATTCCAAACTCAGTGCTCTTTCCACTGTACCAAGATGCCTTCGCTGTAGGCATACAACTCCCTAAACTGGGCTAAATTACAGAGAGCCTTATATGCCAAGCTAAGGAATTAGTCATTTATTAAGCAGATACTAAGGAGATTTTGAATATTTTTGAGCAGTGAAATAATAAGGCTTGTGTAATTAAAAAATTAATTTGTCAGTATGAAGGATGGATTTAAGCATGAGAAGCTAGAGGTGGAGAAACCAGTTAGATGAAACATAATATAATAGAAAGAACCCTGAGTATGACGTCAGAACACCTGCATTTGGATCCTTCCTCTAACAGTTTCTTTCTCTATAAACCAACAGGGATGGGCTAGATTACATCTAAGGAAGGTCCTTCTGGTTCTGAATCTATGCTGTTACAGTCCTATAACTACACTAGCTATTAAAATCGCTGCCTTCAAGGTTGAACTCTGATGTTCCCTTTATGAAGTCTTCCCTTCTTGAATCATCTCAGATGAGATGCCCTTCGTCAGATTCCTCGTCGCACTTTGCCTGGCTCTCCTTTTCTTCCTTTTCCTATTTGTGTCATATAGATTTGTCATATACCTCCTCAACGGACTACAAATTATTCCTGGAGGGCAGAGACTGTATTTTTCATCTTTGTATCCTCAGCAACTACCACATGCCTTACACATAGAAGGCATTTAATATATTTGTTGTAATTAAATTAGAGGTGAAACTTGCATCCATGTATCAAGAGCCCTAATGACAATCTTAAATGGAGGTTTTGCATCGATCAGATGACAGCTTGCTTTGGTTTATATTTTTTTCTTGAAAAGAAAATGTGATAATGAAGTGTTTAATACCAAGTCCTGGAGTGCTGCTAAATGAGTATGAAAGGGATGCTGTTTGCTACAGTTTTGCTGTTCCAAACATTAGGAGGGCTCCATCAAACATTTGATACAGAGTGAGCTGAAATGAGCATAAACCAAAATGGAATGGACTAAAGAAAATGCTTCAAGGTATCACTTCAAATTAGAAGCAGTAGAAAGCTGTGTCTGGCTAGAAAGCCACTGAAGCTGATAGGACAGCCTGATGTGTAACAAGGAGAAGTGAAATAACAGGTTTGTGTTTGGTGTTTGGTGAAAGACACCAAGAAGAACATGGATTTAAGAGGCAGAGTTCTCAACAGTAATAAGCTTTAAAAAGAATCACTGAAGCTACCAGCCTGAGAATGTTTTGGTTGAGTATGACATGGAAAAGACAGCAAGTCAAATGTTGGTATGTTTGACAACAAGGTGGCTCGTTGGAAAGGCATGCTGCACCTGAGTCTAATCCGGTCTCAGAAACTTACTAGATTTGTGGATTTGGGCAAGTCACTTAACCTGTGTTAGCCCCAATGTCCTCAACTGTAAAATGGGGATGGTAACAGCATCTACCTTGCAAGGTGGAGGATTACTTAATTTCCATTCAGTGAATAATAATTAAACTCCTACTATGTGCTAGGCACTGTGCTGAGCATTGGAGATTCAGAAAGAAAGATAGTCTTTGCCCTCAAGGAGCTTAGAATCTAAGAGGGGGTGGGGTGTGAATAGTACACAAAAGGAAGCTGAAAGGGGGAGTACAGGTGAGGAAAGGCATCAGGGGGTACCCAGCACAGGGGCATGATGTTCCCTGAAGTGGAGATTAAGCAGAGCTGCTGATGAAAAATGTAGTTACCTGCAAAGTTCTGTTCCCTTTATAAAGAAATAAAGTTTATTGCTCTACCTTCTAGCCTTCCAAATAGAGGGAAGAGGAGACTGAGGACGTTGAGAAGGTGCTGATATTCTTGTGGAGAGGAAACCAGTATTTTGTAAAGTGCTTAGCATAGTGCCAGACACACAGTAGATTCCATATAAATATTCATTCTCACCCTACCTCCTTTCCCCATATCTATAGGCCAGTAGCACTTTCTACGTTGAGCATCATCTTAAAATTCAAAGGATAGCAACATACCATTGATTATTACTGTGTGGGTCAAATCATGTTCCTTCTTGTAACAAATTAAGTTACCATTTCTGTACTCCTGCCTCTAGCATTTTAAAGTCATTTTACTCTGCAGTATAGCATGCATCCTGTCCTCCTCTCCTTACCATTCTGGTTTAATTCTCTATTACCTCTTGCATGAATGAACACAATAGCTTCATTGGAATCATAGGATTTAGAACTGAAGGAACTGTAGAGATCACCTAGTCTAGCACTCTAATTTTAAAGATGCATTCACTAAGGCCAGAAGAGATCAAGTGATTTGCCTAAGGTCATTTTGATGTACCGTACTTTTCTTATTACAACACAAAAATCCGTAATAAAAGATGTTATCTCTACACCCCAACATTTGACAATAATCTGTGTTTACATGAAGGCACCCAGAAGAATACAGATAGAAACAATTAATGACTTTGGACACTTAAAAAAATTAGGAATTTAATGGTCATCGACAAGCACAAGCATTTCAATATACATTACATGGCAGGGATTAGGGAAGTGTAGCACCCCTGTGATCTGGAAAATCCATAAAAATTTTTGACCCTTCATACCAGAGAAGAAGTCTGAATTTTTTCTTTTTCTTTTATGGGGTGTTTACTGCACCTTATTATAAAATTTGGGTTGATGTTGTAAAATAGTAGCCATTTATTTTATGCATTTCTGAGTTTCTAAACTTCTTCCTGTGTCATCTGCTGAACCTTGTGTATCATCTGCAAAATTCCAAAAAAATTCTCATTTAATTTTTCATGCCAACCCATGATCTAGCAAGGATAAATGTACCCAGAAGAATAAGAAAGAGGATTATATAAGAAAATTTGAACTTCTGTTAATGTACAGCTTTTTTTATGTATACATATGTATGCATACATTTAACGAGTCATAAAATTGTTTTATTTGCATCCTCTTATGCACTTTAAAAAATTATGCACTTAAAATGTTTTATTGATGCTTCTTTCCATCTATGTTACTACCCACTAACTCCTACTGCTCTCTGCCAAATACAAGTTATCCTTTGTAATAAGTATGTATAGTAAAGCCAAAAAAACAAAACACCACTTTGGCCATGTCTGAGATTATACGACTCATTCTATACCTCATCCATCTCTGCTAAGATGACCATAATTTTAATCTAAAGAAAAATTTGAATACTCTTCAATAAATAGTAATAGTTGAGGACCTTAAAGTACCCAGAAGCATAAGAAACATTTAAATACTATGGCTTCTGGATTCAGTCGTTTGAAGAACTTCTTGAAAAGACTAAAGCCAATTTCTTCAGCATTCATTTATCTGAACCATATGATTTGCTTTTTTTTTTAATCCCAGACTGCACGTATCAAACAAAATAGTCCAGATAAAAAGTACTTAAGTTTTTAGGAACAATTGATTTCTACTTATAATTTCTGTTGGCACTTCTTCCTCCCATCTCCTTTACATAAATGTCTCCAGATGCTCTCTCCTGGGCTCTCATCTCTCAGTGTGCTTTCTCTCTTACCTATGCCTGTAGCTTCTACTACTGTCTCTATGCAAATGTTTTTCAGATCTCTGTCTCCAGCTTTGATCTCATTGCCATGATCCAGAGTTTGATTTCTAGTTGCCTGCTGGATAAGTTTCCACCTGCATGTCAAATTGTTGCCTAACCCCAAATCAATCTGGCTTTTGGAATCACTCTAGCTCTCATTGATTGACCAATTATAGGTCCCAGGCCAAGCCCTACTTGGTTATTGTTTGGGCCCTGATTGGCTCAGAATTAACCTGCATAGCAATTGTTTCTGTTTTGTCCAGAAACTGAGGGTCTTTTTTTTTTTTTCTCTTTTAAAAGAGGCTATTCCTTGCCTCATTTCTTGTTAAGTCTTAATCACTGAATAGGTGTTGCCTCAGTCAAACTGAGACCTCTAAAAGACCTTAGCCTGAAAGGTTCCCCACTGCATCCTGAGCCATCTCCATTTGTCCTGATTTTTTTCAAGTAAAAGTATTTTATGTGTGTGTATTTATATGTGTGTGTGTGTATATATATATATATATATATATAAAATATATATGTCCTTTCTTTCTGTCTTTTTTAAAAAATATTTATTTATTTTTAGTTTTCAACGTTCACTTCCACAAGACTTTGTGTTCCAAATTTTTGCCCCATCTCTCCCCTCCCCGAAGACAGCGTGCATTCTGAATACCCCTCTCCTTGATCTGTCCTCCCCTATCACACCTCCCCCCTTTTATCTCCTTCTGCTTTTTTTTTCCTGTAGGGCAGGATAGATTTCTATATGCCATTGCCTGTATGTCTTATTTCCCAGTTGCATGTAAAAACAATTTTTAACATTTGTTTTTAAAACTTTGGGTTCCAAATTTTCTCCCTTCCTCCCTCCCCACCCACCCTCATTGAGAAGGCAAGCAACTCCATACATGTTATACATGTGTAGTCATGTAAAACACTTCCACAGTAGTCATGTTGTGAAAAACTAACTATATTTCCCTTTATCCTAAACCACCCCCTGTTTATTCTATTCTCTCTTTTAACCCTGTCCTTCCTCAGAAGTGTTTGCTTCTGATTAACTCTTCCCCCAATCTGCCCTCCGTTCTATCATCCTGGTCCTCCCCACCCCCTCGCTGGCTCTCTTATCCTCTTCCCCTCTATTTTCCAGTAGAGTAAGATAGATTTCTATACTGGGACTGGGGCTGGATGGAGGTCCTCTCTCACCTTTCCTACTGACTTTCTAAGTTGTCTTTGGTGTTTGTGGGTTGAGAAATCTGGAAACCATCACAGCTGCCAGTGATTCAGTCTCCTGAGGCCAGCTCTAGGTTTGCTGGGACTCCATCTTTGCCTGTGCACCCACGCTGAACTGTGCTCCTCTCCCAGCCACGCGCAACAGACCTTTCCAATCAACCATCCAGGTTGTCTTGGGCTGGAAATTTGTTCACTGTCTTTTTGTGGGTTCTGTTGCTCTAGGATTTGTTTAGAGCCATTTTTTACAGGTATTCAGAGGGGTTTGGGGGAGAGCTTAATCAAGGCACTGCTTTTACTCTGCCATCTTGACTCTGCGCCCCACCCCCCTTCTTTCTGGCTTTGACCTCTTGGCATACGTGCTCAGCAGTGGGATCTCTGCATAAAAGGCTATAACAATTTAGTGTGTGTTCACATAATTTCAAATTATTTTCCTGAGTGGATAGATAAATTCATAGGTTAACACACTATATTAGCATGCCTTCCTCTTAAGGCCCTTCCAGCATTGACTATTTCTTTCCTTTGTTATCTTTGCCAATTTGTTGAGTGTAACATGAAACCTCAGAGGTGTTTTTATTTTCATTTCTCTTATTATTAGTGTTTTGGAGTACTCTTTCGTATGGTTGTTGATAGCTTGTAACTCTTCTTTTGAAAACTTCTTATCTTTTGACCACTTATCTACTGGGGAATGGCTCTTGGTCATATATATTTGCCCATTTACATCTTAGATATTGTATTTTTTTCAGATAATTTGATGCAAAGATGATTAGATCTTTTTTTTTATCTACTAGGGAAGCCCAACAGTAGAAATGCACATTTCTTAGTTTGCCTATGGCTGTGATTTAGAGGGGAGATGTATATCTATAAATGTATAGATATATACATATTATATATATAACAATCTTTGTGCTTTTTTATTTCTTTAGTTCTCCTTAGACTGCATACCACAATTGGGAACACTCCTCTTAGAAATAATAGTGAATAATTCTATGCAGACATGGCTGTGTTGACTATCTTTGTGGAATGTGGCAAAGTAGAGAATGAATTTATATAATTTTACTCATGACTGCATACACTGTTTCAACTAAATAGGACATTTCTATCGATTGAGGATACAAACTGTAGAAAGGGGACTGGATCTGTGATATCATTGGTTGAGGAGATTCCCTCTGCTAATGCAAGTAAGCACGTTTTGTACTTTCTATATTCTCATGGGTTTCTAGCTTGGCCAGAAGTTAAGAGATTTGACCAGGGTCATATGACCAGTACCTCATAAGAGGCACCTTTGTCTTATTGCATATGAGACCAGCTTACATTTATTATTATTTTTATGTTGTATCAGATTATCTTTACTATCTAAAATTCAGTTGTTCCACTGCTTCAGTTACCTAGACTTTTATGTGCAAAATGTGAACAATGTAAACAGAAAACCCAGTGAAACTAAGAGGAAATATGTGCATTCTTGGTTTTTGCTGTTCTAGACCTGTGATTTCTTTCAAGATTCTGAGGCCACCCCTCTATCCACTGTTCAGTGCTGCCCAACATGCTATGCCAATTGCTAAATTAAACTCCATATAACAAGATTCACTTATAGTTAATGCTTTGTTCATATTGAGCCAAAACAATTTTTCAGTCACATTTCATGGATTCAGCATCTTAGTATGTAGAAATGGTATAATAGAAATGCTGTTTTATCTCTTAAGCTCCATTTTCATCCTAGCATTCTATGATTCTGAAGTACAGTCAGAATCTGACTGGTTTTTATAAGTTAGCTATTCCTTTCAGCATCTTTGGCTCTTTAAGTTTCTGGACGCAGTAAATAACTACCCAAAATATCCATTCTACACGCAAGCAGGGAAAAATAAGACATATGATATTGCATAGTTGGCTATAGTTAAAAATTGTTGGAAAAGATAATTCAGTGTTTTAAGTATTTAACAAATTTGTGGGAACTGGATAAGGAGACTTAGAGGTGTTCAAGATATGATTTGTAGACTTTCTTTATAATTTTTTTTTCTGTCTGTTTGGGCAAATAAGAAAGGGAAATGGGAGTCAGGTTTGTGGGTGTTTTCCTTTATTTTCTTGTTAACAACCTCTTCTTTGTTTCTCTCTTTTTATGTACTGAGTAACCTCCTCAGACGTCCTATTCCAATATATCTCTGTCATTTGACATGCTCCAGGGCTCTAGAAGACTATGTCAATAGAAAGGTCCTACCAGGCAGGAAAGGCTTCAGATATAGGTCTCTTGATGGGTTAAACAGTCAATCCTCCCTCAACTTCTGTAAGGGCAACATTCCTAGAAAATGGTACTAAAGTAAAAAACATGAAGTGATATATTAAACCTATAGGAAATAGAGGTTTAGGCTTCTGGACCACCAAAAACTGTAATCTTTTTCTAGAGATTATGGAAAACACATTTTTCTGCATATAGTTCTTTTAAACAAAACATTAATTCTGATAATATGCACTTTTCTGAACATAATAATCATGAAGTAACCCTTAAAATTCATTACACAAGACATTTTTCTCACTAATAATTCCTTAGAATTCTGTGACCTTTTGTGTTAACATCTCAATTTAAAAAACATTGATTTCAGATGATACTCACGTCTCATAACACGTGAAATCTACAGGCCATAGATACTGTATAGCAAATAAAATACTTAAAACTAAAACATTTAAAACTTGAATCTTACCTTCCACAGTGTCGGATGGTGGAATGAGGGCATTGTACTGTGTACTATACTGCTGCAAACCTTTTTACATTGGCTGCCTTCTGAAAACTAAGGGAGAGGTTACTGGGACTTTGCTGCTGTTCGAAGACACCGAGTTCTTGATTTCACTTCTGACACTATCCTTCAGGGCTAATGGATAGTATTGGAAATTATGAAGGACACATCAGTTTACAATAATCTGTCAGGAATGACTGCTTCTTGAGCAGTTTGAGATTCTTAAGCATCTCTCAGCCTACATTGTCTACAGACATTCAGGCATGAAGTTTAACTAAGCTGCATCTGCATCACTGATTTTACATTCTTGGGCTTAAGAGTCCAAAGGACTTGCACTATGTTTTGTGAACATAATTACCCCACAAAACTCGAGTTATAAAGGCAAACAATGAAACTATGCAGTGGATGCACAGGGAGCTCTTTACAATGGTAAGGTGGACAAGACCATTGAAGCACCTAGTAGGATACCAGCCACTCCACAAATGTGCTGCATCACTCCTCTTATTTCTTTCTCTATTGCACGTAGCTGCGAATATGCGTAGTTGTCAGCACAAAAGTAAAAATGAGATTAGTAATAAAATCACGCAAATGCTTAAAGTCAGGAAAGTTAAGGATGCAGATATTGAAGATTGACTGTATATTGTCCAAACATCAACCTAGCAAAGTCTGAAGACTCATCATTAGAACGATTACAGGGTTATAAACTTTTTTTTGGCCACAGTAATTCATAAGGACCATACATAGTATCAGAGAGGGAATAAATACAGCTAGATGGCACAGTGGATAGAATGCTGGCTTCTGGAGTCAGGAAGTCTCATCTTGAGTTCAAATCTGTCCTCAAACACTCATTAACTGTGTGACCATGAGCAAATCACTTAACCCAGTTGCCTCAGGGTAAAATGAACTGGAGAAGGAAATGGCAAACCTCTCCTGTGTTTTCAAGAGAACCCCAAATGGGGTCACAAAGAGTTGGACATGATTAAAACAACTGAACAACAACAAATAAATTCTGAAGTATAAATTGGACAAAAAGAGGGCTCTGAGGAGTACAGTGGCAGGGTGAGCAACTTTGAAGATCACATAACTAGGTTCAAAAGTTAGTGCAGTAACCAAGCCTGTAAATTCACTGCCATGCACTGCCACTGCCTCTGGGAGCATGGAGGAAGAGAAGTTGTGGCATTATCTGAACATTAGAAGAGAGAGTGACAGATACATGTGTCTTCAGAGGTGAGGCCGTAAAAAAAAGTCACAGAATCTAAGAGTTGGGGGCAGCCATTTGTCCAACCCATACATGAAAGGAATCTCCACTATAACATAACCCAAAAATGATTGTCTAAGCCTCTCCTTGAAATCCTTCATGGTAGTGGAGGGTGGTTTTATCACCTCATAAGACAGTCCATTCTACTTTCCTGACATCAGACTCTTCATTGTAACTTCCACTTGTTGTTTCTGCTTCTGCCCTTAGGGGCTAAACAGAATAACTCTAACTGTCCTTCCTCATAAGCCTTTTAACATGAAGTCAGGCATATTGCCTTCCCCAGGAGAAAAAACAAGATTAAGACATTATGTTGTTTGGAATTTTTCTTCTTGCAAATATAAATCAGTTATAGTAACTTATGGTCTTGCACATTATAGACATCATTTCTAAAGTTTACTTGGCAGAGTAGTTGCTATGTAAGGACAAGCACACAGTAATTTGGATCTTTAATCATCACATGGACAACACAGTCTCACCTCATGTTACAGTTTGACATGTTTACATATCCTGTGATCAAATGAGCTAAGGAGTAATGGGGGATGATTAAGTATCATTGACCTACTATGATTCTTAGAGTTAGGAGCTTTGTATTCTTTCTAGCTGTTACAAGATGTTAACATGCCATGTCAGTAATGGAGTTGTGGAAAAGTAACCTTTTTTCTTGGAAATTTTTATATTTATTTCCTTTCATTGACTAACTTATGAAGACCAATTTGCTCTTGAGGCAGCTGGTGGTGTAGTGGATACAGTGCTGGGAATGGAGTCAGGAAGCCTTGAGTTCATATTTGGCCTCAGACTGTTACTAGTTCTGTGATCTTGGCTAAGTCACTTAATTTCTATTTGCCTCAGTTTCCTCAACTGTAAACTGAGGCAAATAGAAGTTAAGTGACTTAAAATGGGGATAATAATAGCACCTATCTTACAGGATTGTTGTGAGGGTCAAATGAGATGGTATTTGCAGAAGTGCTTAGCACAATGCCTGGCACAGAGTAGGTACTTAATAAATGTTTACTCCTTTTTCTTCCCCTCCCTGCCCTTTCTTTTCCCTTTCCTTCTTGTGGTACTGTTGCAAATTGCATTTCTTTCCATCGTTTCCTAAAAGCAAAATTAGGTAAAAATGTCACCAAATGGCGGAAAGAACTTTTTAAATGTAAAAGTTAAGGGGCCCCAAAAAGATTTACCTAATACAGCTAGTTCACTGAGAAAGCAGGACATACTTGATTTCTAAACACAGATGGATTTGTGGTTCTCATATTACCCTTTTTTAATCCCCTTTGTTTAAATGCATAGATCCTATCTATGTACAACTCAGATATGTTCAGAAAGAATTCCCTGTGAAAGAAAGTAGAGTTCTTTAGGGAATGAGAAGCTTTAAATCCCATCCCTTTTCTTTTTGACACAGAGAAGGAAGGAAATAGCTGTTAAGTAACTTTTGGAATATGAGAATATTTAAAAAATAATTCATCTGATGGGACAAGTAAGAAACTACATATTTTGATGTGAATAATTTTACTAGGTTTCTCTGTGTGTGTTTGTAGATATACACAGGTATGTATGCAGATGAAAACGTGTGCACCCATGTTTTTATGCTAACATATGCTCTTAATATTTGGCATTTGAAGGCTCTGTAAGCACATTTTGAAAATATATCATTTAACAACCTCAGTAGTGATTCTTCCTTAATTATATTTGTGCTGTGCTTTACAGTTTACAGAGGACTTTAGCACAAGGGGTCACTAGATTTTCACAATTGTCATTAGGTAGGTTGGGCAGGTACTAACCTGGTTTTTACAGACAAAGAAACTGAGGTTTTAAAAGTTAAGCAATTTGCCCAAGGTCACTAGGTTAGTAAATGATGAAGTTAAGAGCTGTAAATTCTTACTCATACTCCTGTCCTTTGCCATCTAAATTGTATTGTCTTTTTAAAAATTAATTAATTAATTTATTTTTAGTTTTCAGCATTCACTTCCATAAGATTTTGAGTTTTAAATTTTCTCCCCCTCCCACTTATTTCCCCCCCCCCCAAGATGGTATACAGTCTGATATAGTGTCTACATATACATTCATGTTAAGCATATTTTCCCTTTAGTCATGATGTAAAGAACAATTAAAACTAATGGGAGGAACCATGATAATGAAGCAATAAAACAAAACAACAAAGGAAAGGGAGAACAAATAGTATGCTTCCATCAGCATTCAGACTCCATATTTCTGTTTCTGGGTGTGGATAGTAATTTCCATCGTGAGTCTTTTGAAGTTCTCTTAGATTCTTGCAAAAGAGCCAAGTCTATCAAAGTTAGTCATCCCATAATATAGCTGTTATTGTGTACAATGGTCTCTTGGTTCTGCTTATTTCACTCAGCATCAATTCATGTGAGTCTTTCCAGGTTTTTTTGAAGTCTGCCTGCTCATCATTTCTTATAGCACAATAGTATTGCATTACATTCATATACCACAACTTGTTCAGCCATTCCCCAATTGATAGACATCCCCTCAATTTCCAATTCTTTGCTACCTCAAGAAGAGCTGGTATAAATATTCTTATACATGTGGGTCCTTTTCCTGTTTGTATGATGTCTTTGGGATACAGCCCTAGAAGTGCAATTGCTGGGTCAAAGGTTATGCACAGTTTTATAGCTCAGATTGTATTGTGTTTATGAGATATAATCAAAACTAGATTTTAAAATTTCAATGGTAAATTTTAAATTAATAAATGAATTATGAATTTTAAACTGTAGAAAAAGGAAATTAACTGGGTTTTTAAAAAATCATTTTCTAAAGTTATGAACTTAATTTACCTTTGATTGTTTTTGTCTAAAGAAAGAAAAGCCCTTCAATTTTGAGAGTATATCCTCATTTTGCTTGCATAATCATTAATGATTTTTTAAAAAATGTTATGTGTACCCTCAAAAGGTGTTTTTTGGGGGCAGGGATTGTTTGTTTCTGCTTGTTCTCTCAGTAACCGCTGAGTTGTTGTTAATGTTTTTTAACCTAATAATTCATGGAACAAAGCATGATTGATTTGGAATCAGGACATTGGCTCCAATCATGGCTCTGTCATGGGTCTGTAACCAGACTACTTAAGTTTTTTGTTTTTGTTTTTAAATCTGATTATTCCTGGAACAAAAAGTGACGGACTTGAATCCAAGGAGCTGGGTGCTAACCCACCTTATCCACTTCTCGCGTGACCTTGGGCGACTCGACTAGATTACCTAGAAGCTTCCTTTCAGTTCAAGATCTTGTGATTCTAAATTTAATAATGCCATGCTATAGAGCCTTAAGAATAGTATATAAATTGAAATCCACACATTATCAAAATTTTAGATTTGTTACTTGAAAGTAAAATTAGGTAAAAGTGTTGTTGCATAGCAGAAAGGATTTTTTAAATACAAAAATTAGGGGACCCCAAAAGGATGTACCTAATACTAGTTCACTGAGAAAGGAAGACATACTTGATTTCTAAACACAAATGGATTTGTGGTTATAAACTAAGCAGTCTCTTGCTCTGAGTGCCTCAGGGAATAGTTTCTACTGTTTTTGTAGCACAAAGCTATCTTGACAGACTTTCAACAGTTCCTTTTACATTATTTGCCCCATTCATATCATCCTCTTGTAGTTGTTTCTTGCTTTCTCATCCTTATCTGTACGTAGGTTATTATCCCTTTTTTTGACTATGTAAACTGGACAAGAGTGGTGAAGGGTTAAGTGTGTGTGGGTTAAGTGTGTGTGTGGGGGAGGGAGATTACTAAAACTGCTATTGATTTTTAGCCCATTTAAAAATAGCAACTCCAAGTTGGTTTTGGTGTTCTGTGTATTTTGTGTACATTCTGATTTGTTTTAATGTATAGTAATTTGGTTCAGTATTTGCTAAGGGTCTTTTATCTGCACAGCACCTGGTAAATAAAACATGAATGACAGGGTCCCTATCTATGTGCAGTTTGCAATCTCTTGGCAGGAGACAAACATATACAAATTATTATAATATGGAATGAAACAAATGCAAAAGAGAAAAGAACTGTAGCTATCTGGGAAAGGTTCTTAGAAAGGAGTAGCATTTAAACTGTTTTAGAAGATCAGATGAACTGGAGATCACTCATTATAGGAATGAGGAGCAGCTGAGCAAAAGGACACTAGCAACTTTGTTGGGGAGGGATGAGGGTGGAGAATAAGGAGATGAGTAATTGTTTAGTTATATAGTAGTGGTATGAAATGGTAAGATTGTAAAATTAGGGTGACACCAGTAATACACTGGTGCTTTTTAATAGATTGAAGGTGAGGCTTAGTTATTAGTCACTCTAAAACAAATTTTGTGCAACTTAGGTGACTTCCTTGCTGTTGGAATAATTGCTTATTGAACCATGTCTCTCAAGAATGAATTCTCTCTCTCTTTTTATTTTTGTTTGCATGTCTTTTTTGTTTGTTTGTTTGTTTGCATGTCAGTTCTGTTCACCAGAACACTTACTTAGTGTTCTGGTTTTCCTCATCAAGCATTAGTGACATTGAAACCTTAAACACACATTAACAGCATCTTTCTATTTATTTATCTATGTGTATGTATGTTCTAGAAGGAGGATTCTTGGTTCAAATCCCAGCTCTACTGTTTAAGGTGTGGCTCTGAGCAAGTCCTTTCACCTTTATTGGCCTCCTTTTACTCATATGTAAAATGAGATTGTTGGACTTGATGATTGTAGAGGTCCCTTCTACTTCTCAGTATGTGATCCTAGGATTCTAAGAGGGATTCCCCATGGATCTCTCTCCTTATTTTACGTTAATATAGGGAGGATGGTGCTCAGGAGGAGATCTCTAAAGTTAGTCTACAGCTGAACGTTATGGGGACATTGCTCATTTTTAAGGTAGCGTGACAAAATTGGTACAATGTTCATAGATTGCAGAGAAGGCACAGCTAGCTATTTTACTTCTGTCTTCTTTAGGAAGGTTTTTAAATTGGAAAGGGTAGAACAAACACTGTAGAAAGGGACTAAAGAACTCTGAGCCCCCATAGATAAGGAACTGGAATATTTTGCCAGAGTATTCATCTGGTGGGTACTCCTTCCTTAGTAGGTGCTTAATAAATTCTGATTGATTGATTGATTGAATTAGAGTTTGGTAAGCCTGCTATCAGTTCCCAGTGGATTATTAAATAGTTTATGAGCATTTGGAAAAGAATGTGATGAAGTTAGCATGTGTTCACTAAGAATGTCAACCTGAACTATCCTTATTTCTTTTTTGTTTTATCTCCCTTAAACATAATATACCTTGATTTCAGCAAGGCATTGATGATTTTTTAATACTATCTGTGGATAAGTTGGTGAAATATGGGCTGCATGATAGTAGTTAGAGTTGAAATTCATTTGAAATTCTCCTGAAGTAATATTGATTATATATCATTATTAAGCTAGTGATAGCTTTTTGAGCCCTTTATGTTATTTGTTAATGAATACATGAATGAAAAAGCATTTTTTAAACCTTTCATATGTACACAGCGCTGTACCAAGCGCTAGATAGAAATACAAGCAAGCAAGATAGTCCCTACCTACATGAGCTTAAATTAGAATGAAGAAAGAAAGGACATAAAAGGGAACCTGAAATTTGAAATATGGTGGGGGAGGGTATATTTACTCATGGTTTGAAAATGACTGGGAAGTTGTATGGTGGCTTCATTCTGGGCAAGATAAGGTTATGGAATACCTATCTATGTGCAGGGTACTAGGGGTTGGAGAAGGAAAGTAGGAGAGATAGCTCATAGGATGGATGACAGATCTGTATTCAGTATTATTTTAAAAGGTAAGGAATTTGGGTAAAACAATCAGATGCAATTTAATAGGAGCAAATATAAAATACTGAATTTTGGTTTAGAAAACCAGTTGCAAAGGCATTCTGTCAGAGATATATGGCTTGGTATCCCTTTGTGAAGAAAAGGGGTCTGAGGATTTAGTTGGCTGCAGGGTTAACCAGTTTGCTGTTTGAAGCCCTTCACAATGTGGATTTAGCTTATTTTTTCCCTTAAAAAACAACTTTAAATATTTTATTGATGAGTTTTAAATTCCTTTCTAACTATACTCTTCATTGTAATAAAGACTTAGAGTCAAGCAAAGCAAACCAACCTGTTGGCCCTATATGACCACATATGACTCGTTCCCCTTTTCAAAAGGGAAGACAGAAGTATGCTTCACTTCCAGTTCTCTGAAATTGAAATTGGCCATCAGTCAGATTCCTAATTCTTTTCAAAGTTGTTTTCCTTTACCTTATTGCAATCATTGTATACATATCCTTGGTTTTATTAACTTCATACTGGATAAGTTCATATAAATATTTTCAGGTTTCTCACAATTACTCATTCGCCATTTCCATTGCACAGTAATATTCCAGAATATTCATATGTTACAGTTTGTTTAACCTTTCCCTTGTTAATAGGCACCTACTTCACTTCTTTTTCTTTGCTATCACAAAAAGTCCTTTTATAAAAATTTTTTGTACATTTGTACATTTGCCTTTCCTTTATTCTTTGACATTAGCACATCACCAATTGTAGTACCACTGGTAGGCACAGTGTAGTGACTGTTCTTGTATAGGTCAATTTTTCTTTGCAGTGATTGGACAATTTCTAATCTGGTTGTCTAGACTGATTTCATATAACTCCCCTTTTCAATATGTTCCACTAATTACTTCCCCAAACTGGCATTTCATTTCCCTTTGCACAAGGTGGTGTTCCCCATGCCTGAAGTGTTTGTTGTTCTGACCTCATTTAGAGTTTTCTTGGCAAAGATACTGGAATGGTTTGCCATTTCCTTCTCTAGTTCATTTTACAGATGAGGAAACTGAGGCAAACAGGATTAAGTGATTTGCCCAGGGTCACACAGCTTGTAAGTGTCTGAAGTAACATTTGAACTCTGGTCTTCCTGATTCCAAGCCTTGTGCTCTATCTACTGTGCCACCTGCTATCCCTTTAATTACACATAATAAAATTCTTAACATCCTTCGTTGAAGTCTCATATTGAATACCACCTCCTGTGGAAGCCATTCCAGATTCTCCTAGTTGTTAGTACTCTTTCTCACCTAAAATTTTCTTTTATTTTCTTATCTATGTAAATGTTATATTTCTAGAAAATGTAAGGTTAATAATACTTCTTAAATTGAATTGAATTGAAATTAAATTGGTATGACTAGTAGAAAAAATATCCAAGGAAATCTTAAAATTGCCTTAGAAGTATCTTTTCCTAATAAGAGGAATTAATAATTCCATTGTATTCTGTGATTATTGAACCTTATTTTCAGTATTCAATTCAGTTCTGGGTACTGGGTTTTAAGAGGAGCACTAACAAACAAGAATGCTTCTATAGGGTAACAGACAAAGTAAAATGAAGTTTGGCATTCAGGTCATGAAGAAAAATTGAAAAATTTTGGACATTTAGATGGAGGAGACAAGATTAAGGAGAGAGATGTAATAGCTATTTTCATACTTGTCAGAGTCGTCATATGGAATATAGACATACAGATTTATTCTGTTTTCCTTCAGCTAGTAGGACTAGGACCATTGAGTGGAAGGTAGAGGTTGTCAGATTTGTTTCAATATAAAGAAGATGTAGAAATAGCCTTTAAGAAGATGAAGTTGTAGGAGGTTAGAAGACAGACATCTCAAATTCAACATGTCCAAAATATTTTTCCCAAACCCACCCCTCTTTTGAACTTCCCTGTTTTGGTTGATGGGAAGCTAGGTGGCACAGTGGATAGAGTGGCTTGCCTGCAGTCAAAAAGACTCATTTTTCTGAGTTCAAATCTGGCTTCAGACACTGACTAGCTGTGTGACACTGGGCAATTCACTCAACCGTTTGCCTCAGTTCCTCATCTGTAAAATGAGCTGGAGAAAGATATAGTTAATCACTTTAGTATCTTTGCCAAGAAAATCCCAAATGGAGTTACAAAGAGTCAGATGTGACTCAAAAAACATCTGGACAACATTTCTGTTGAGGTCATTTTGATCCTTCTAGTCTCCAAAGTTCACAACCTCAGCATTATCCTCATCCATTATCCTAACTCTCCCTCACCTCATCTCCAGGCGCTCACCAGATCTTGCCCTTTATACCACACCAATATCTCTTGCATCAGATCTCTTTCTACACAGACAACTAGGTGGCACAGTTCATAGATTGCTGTGCTTTGAGTTAGAAAGACCTAAGTTCAGATCCAGCCTCTGACACTTAATAGTTTTTTGACTTTGGGGAAGTTACATAGCCTATGCCTCAGTTTCCTTAATTGTAAAACTAGGGTCATAACATTACCTGTCTCACAAAGTAGTTGTGAGGATCAAATGAGATGTTTGTAAAGTGCTTACGAGTACCTGACTCATAGTGGGTGCTTGATAAGTGTGTGTTACCTTTCTTTCTCTTGTTCCCCTTCCCCTAGCAGCCACCTTAGTTTAAGTCCTGATTACTTCTTGCTTGAACTATCACACTGACTTCTTATTAATCTCCCTATCTCTGGTTGCTCCTCTCTGCAATCCATCCTCGAGGTGCCAAAGTGCTCAAGCACAGACCTAACCCCTACTCTGTAAACTCCAGTGGTTTTCTCTTGCTTCTAAGATCAAATAGAAACTCCTTTCTTTGGCTTTAAAACCCTTATCAACTTGGTCCCAAGTGACTTTTCCAATCTCATTATATATTTACTTCCCACATTCTTAAGGTCTAGCCAAATTAATTTTCTCTCTGTGTAACTCACATAATATTCTACCTCTCATCTCTGTGCTTTTGTGCTGTCCAGCTCCAGTGCCTGGAACATTTTCCCTCTTCACCTTTATTTCATAGGATAGCAGTCAATCTATCAATAGGTATTTATTAATAAGTATCAACTATTATTCAGGTGCTCACATTCTACATCAGGGGTGGGAACCTGCGGCCTTGAGGCCTGTATAAAGCATTTTCTGGTACCCCTCCCTGTGATTGCTAGTGCCTTCCCTTTCTTAGTTAACATTTTTATTATTTATTCTATATAGTCTTAAATATAAATATGTTGTTTCCACCAGTAAAATAGATGTGCTCTTTGAGAACAGTGACCTGTTTTATCTTTGCATCCTTTACATCTTTGCACAGTGCTTGGCACATTGTAGATTCAATAAATGTTTGTTGATTGATTGATTGCACCAGAAATGTCAAAGTTTTAAAAGCATTTTCTTTCAGTATATCTCAGAGGGCAAGGTACCAAAATAACAAAACAAAACAAAAAAATATATCCCAGATGGTGTTTTTACTAGAAGGTAAAAAAATTAAATGATCTAGAAGACATTAGCAACTCTTGACCCATGTGCCTGCTTTTTGTCGCTATAAAATCTGAGAATGACCTGAGAATGATGTGGGCACTATCAATGAAGCTGTAAGAAAGGAACAAGTAGTTCTTTTCATGTGATTTTTTTTTCACCAGCCAATTACTTCTTACCGTCACTTTTGGCTGAGAGGTATAAAAAAAATAAGATCCTTTTTTTGTTTCTTGTTTATTGATTTTGAGAAAGCATTTGACTTAGTAAACTGCAGGCTTAAAGGATCTCCTGAGACAAAGGCTCTCTCAGTGGTTTATCCATGACTCCAGAGATTATTTCAGTCAGGATTCCACTGAGTATTGACATAAAGGCAAGTGTTTGCCAAAGGTGTTAATGAATATTATAGGAAGTGTCCTTTATAAGGTCAAGGTTAAGTGAAAGTTCTTATTTGCAAATGATATTGTACTAGTGGCATCAAGCTCTAAAACATTACAAAGCCCCCTCCAGAGAAATTAAACATAATTCAAAAGTGATTATTTTAATTATATATACTGTTAAACTATAAAAACAAAGAGAATGAAAAAGAACCCATCATGTATTTCCCTGATTATTTCATGTAGCTGGATGGCTTGCCCATGGCATTAGTCTATCAATATGTGTATATTGAATAAATACTTTAAATGAATAATGAGCTGTGCACAAAATTGAGGAGCTGGGGAAAAAATTAGAGAAGATTGCATTTTGGGAAATTATATCATTCCTTCAGTAATGCCCAATTTACACATCAGTGCAAAAACTCAACTCTATTCTTGCAGTGTTATAGGATTGTGGAATATGATCATAAAAGAATTATAACTACAAACAACTCAAAAGATAAGGCAAATTTACATGATGAGTATAAACAGGCTCTTAACATATTACTAAAGGTCACTTTATACAAGGAGCGAGGTGAAAAGTATCTTGGCATCATTTAGGACATGTCCAGCTGGCAAAGGAGGTGGGCTGGTTGACAAGAGTGATACATTTTTAACTTTGAAATACAAAATGAACAAGAAAAAGGTCATTTATTGGACTAAGTCCCCTTTAAGAATTTACACTAAAGTGATGCTGAGTTCTTCAGGATAACAAGTTGTGACCCATAATGGTGGGGGAAGTACCTATCATTCAGAATTTAATAAGAAGTAACTTTCTAATAGTCACATCTTTCCACCTGTTATAATGGGCTGAACCTAGGAACAAGTATGCTTTCTATAACAGAACGTATTTCAACAGAAGCTGGGTGACTGTCTCATTTGAAGTAAGAAGGGACCTTAAAAGTCATCTAGTTCAGTTGCATTTTATAAATGAGACACAGAGAAATGAAATTCCTTTCCCAGAATCACACAGATAGATGGTAAGGAGGACCTGGGTTCAAATTCTGGCTCTGCAACTTACTATCTTTTTAACAGGTGTAAATCACTTAACCTTTGGGGACTCATTTTCCTCCACTGTAAAATGAGGTTTTATATGTATAAATATATGATCTGTGATTTAAATAGGATCATAGGATCATACATCTAGAGTTTGAATGGACTTTTAAAGGGCGTCTTGTCCAACCCTCCTCATTTTACAGTGACTTGGGGAGCTAGGTGACTTGCCCCAGAGTCACACAAGTATTTAGTGTCACAGGCACGATTCAAACCCAGGTCTTTTAACTTCAGAAACAAAGTATATACACACATACACCCACACCTGTCTATAAAGAGTTTATAAGTATATTTTATCCCTATTATTAAGAGCTATTATTGAGTCGGGGATGCCAAGACACAAACCTAGGAGAAAAGAATAACTTTATAGTATCTACAAGCATAATCTCACAGAAAAACACAGCATGACCAGTAGAATTTCTGGAAGAAATGAAGCAAGAGTTTAAAAATCATATTAATAAATAAAATAAGATCTTTTAAGAAAAGAATTGGAAAAGAAATGAGAACTAGAGAAAAGATTTGAAAGGAGAATTAATAGTTCATTACAAGAGATTTGAAACCTTAGCCAAGTAACAGATTCTCTGCAAATTAGAATGGACCAAACAGAAGTTAATGATACCTTACGAGAACAAGAAATAAAAGGTACTTCAAATCCAAAGCAACTGACTTGGAAGATAGGTCAAGGAGGGAAAAAAACAACTAAGAATCGTTGGGCTGTCAGAAAACCATTACTTTAAAAAAATAAAAAAAGAGCCTGTAGAGTATATTTCGGGACAGCTAGGTGGCACAGGGGATAGAGTGCCAAGCCTGAAGTCAGGAAGACTTCCAGAGTTCAAATATGGCCTCAAACACTTACTAGCTGTGTGACCCTGAGCAAGTCACTTAACCCTGTTTGCCTCAGTTTCCTTATCTGTAAAATGAGCTGGAGAAGGAAATGGCAAACCACTCCAGCATCTTTGCCAAGAAAACCCCAAATTGGATCATGAAGAGTCAAACACAACTGAAACAACTGAACAATGACTATATTTCGAGAAATCATGAGTGGAAACTGCTCAGACTTACTAGAACCAAAGGGCAATGTGCAGATAGAATCCACTGGTTACCTCCTGAAAGAGCCTCCCCCCCCCAAAAAAAAATTGGAACATCCAGAAAGAAAGGCACAATTCAGAATTTATAGCATTAGTTTTTCATAGTTCATATATTGAGTGCTTCTATTACAAGACAGTATTTTCATAATTAGGCAAATTACCAGTTTTTTACAACTATGCTAAATTACTGCCTCTTATAATTCAGGAAGATGACAGCTAGGTTCCATATTGATTTACATAATGTAACTTGAATTTTTTACTGAAACATTACTCTACCTTATATGAATTTGGTAACTGTTTTGAAGTGAGTCATTCTTTTAGGAAAAGAGTCCAGCAAGCCCTGCCTTTGATCCATAAAATTGTGGATCCATGCAAATTCAGTGATGTAGAATATGTCACTATTGTCTTTTTCATAAGTGGGGAAAAATGTTGTAGGTAATGTATAGTGTTACCATTTTATTCCTACTCCCATTTTGCTTTGAGGGGAAAAAAAACAAATTAAGTAAAAGTAGATACAAAAAAGCTTTTAAAAATGCTAAAGCTGTTGAACAAAGCAGTAGAGTGATTGCACGAAATATTGGTAGAATATGCAGGGAGTGACTGGCACTATGAAAGAATGCTGCATTGTTTGCACAGCCATGGTTGTTACACAGGTTGTTTCTCTTGAGAGCTGTAGATAATTGTATTCATTCATTAAATGGTTTCTCCCCCATAGCATAAACTTGATGTCATTTTAATGTATGTGGAAAATTATATATTTCAAATTTCCCACTTAAATTCTAGTGGTTTCCTATTATTTCTAAGATCACATACAAACTCCTCTATTCAGCATTTAAAGCCCATCACAACCTGGCCCCCTTCTGCTGTTCCAGTTCTCTTATCTACTAGCCGTCTTCATACACTCTCTTGTTGTGCCAGACTTGCCTTCTTGCTGTCCCTCACACAACTGTTAATGTTCTCACTCTTTACCTCTTCCTCCTGCATGAGACTTTTCCACTAGATTCCTAGCTGCTAAGGCTTTCACTTCTCCAAGGTTACTTTGTATCTGCTTTGTATATTTGTCTAATGGAAGCTCCTTGAGGGGAGGGACTGTTTCACTTGTGTCTTTGTATCCCTGGTGCATAGTAAAATAGTGCATAGTAAAATGCCGTGTACATAGTAGATACTTAATAAAAACTTGTTGATTGATTGGTTCCTACTACTCCTTTACTTTGTACATATATTCTGCTCATATAATCAAACTCTATTTCCATTGTACATTGCTTTACAAATGCTTGCGCTTTTCTTATTTGAGAGTATTAAAAATTTATTTTCCAAATAGATTGTGAACAACACAGTGTTATGAGCAACACTGTCCTATTCATTTTTTCCCAACAAAGTGCCTGGATGTAGTAATTCACTATAAGCAGTGGATGCTTGCAAAATGTGCCTCGTCCCTTGTAGTTATTAGAATTCAGTGAGTGTATTCTGTTTTGTTTTCAAAGAAACATCTGATGCTTCTATGAAGGGAGATGAGTGGTTCTTTTGTAAATGTCACCTTAAATGAAATGCTGTTAATGCAGTTTTGGAACTGGTTCAAAAGGGCTGAGAAGGTTGTTTGGCTTATTCTGTCACATTGACATTCCAGTTGGAATCTTAGAGCTGGTTAGTTCTATGAACACCTCTATTTAGTAAATTCCGAATAAATCAAACTCCTCCTCTACCTTGCCTTGTTATCTTCAATATCCCTCCCAGCTTCTTGTTTCCATAATCCCTGTCATACATAATTATTGCTCTATAAATAGCACTTTGAAACTTTGAAAATTTTCACAGAATTTAAGATTTAGAAAGTTCCTCAAAGGTCATCTAGCCCCAATGCTTACCTCATCAAGAGGCCCTTCTACAACATTTCTAATATATGGTTTTATAGCCTCTCTTGGAAATTTCCAAGGACAGGAAATCTACGATCTATCAAGGCAGTTATTAATGTCTTCAACCACCTTACAGGCAGATCAAACTGGATGTCCAGTAGATAATCTTAAACTGAACTCACTCTCTTTTCCCCTTAACTATTCACTCTTCTTAACTTCTGTGTTATTGTCAAGGGCAACACCATCTTCCTGTTTGCTCAGCCTTGCAACTTTAGGTGTTGTCCCTGACCTTTGTAGCATCTCTTGAATATGACCCCTTCTCTCCTCTGACACTGCCATTATTCTGGTGCAGGCCCTCATCACCTCATACCTGGACTATTGTAGTAGCCTGCTGATAGGTCTGCCTTAAGTATTTCCCCACTCCAATCCATCTTCTGTTCAGCAACCAAAGTGATGCTTATTAGGACGAATTTCTTTACAGCAAGCCAAAGTCTACTTTATGAAGTGTTTGGTTATTAGCATTTTAACTTCTGAGACCAAGTATAATAAGCTTAATCTTTCTTCCATGTGACAGTCTAATAAATACTGGAAAAAAGCATCTTTCATATCCTCATTTCTTTCATATCCTCATTTCCAGTGTAAGCATCACTGCAGTAACTTCAGCATGGTCTCCAGTCCTATTCAACCTTAACTGAAAGTGTTTCACTTTATCAATAGAAGCACCAAGGGGCAATTAGATGGCACAGTGGATAGAGGACCAGCCCTGGAGTCAAGAGGACCTGAGTTGAAATCCGGTCTCAGACCAGATACTTGACACTTACTATCTGTGTGACCCTGGACAAGTCACTTAACCCAATTTGCCTCACCCAAAAAAATGTAGCACCAGCAGTAAACAGAGCACTTCAAGATGTGGTCTAAACAAGGAAGAATTAGGATTATTATTGACTTTCTTGTTCTGGCTGTTGGGTCTTTATTACTGGAGCCTAGGATACCATTACCTTTTTTTTTGTTGTCATATCTCTTTATTGACTCATTTTAAGTTTACAGTTTGCTGAAACATTCTAGATCTTTTCCACATGTACTTTAAAGGTGTATCATACCTTAAGATAATTTGGTAATTGAGAGAGGATGAATAATTTGGTCATTTGCAAGTGATGGAGGAAATGGTGTTTAGCTTTGGAATCAGGAGACCTGCAGTGGAAATTCTGACATCAGTTACATGACTTCATGAGAAAGTCACTTAACCTTTCTGCATTTAAGATTCCTCATTTGTAAAGTGGGAAACATTTATCATAATACACCTGTGAGGTAACTGTTTTGTAAACCTTAAAATATGTTAATTCTTGTAATTATTTATTATTATTGTATCTCACAATAAGTATTTCTTTAAGGAACATAGTCCAGTGAATACTCCTTCTTAATCCTAAGGTAGATAGAATTATACAAGTCTGAAGAAACAGGAGAAGTTTATGCCATTTTGTTTCTAATCAGTGTGAGAAAAGTATTATAGGTGGTTTGATAATGTTTCCATTTTAAGCCATCTTCTAGAACATATTTAAGGGGAAAACCTTTTGAAATGCTGAAGCCATTATGGTAGAGTGACTAGGCTTGAAGTTTGTGGCTTAATCAGTGAGTGACTGGCACTAGGAAAGAATACTGTGTTGTTTTCATAGTTGTGATGAATTCAGTTTGGAACATGCTGAATTTGTGGTGTCTGCAGGTGGAAATATATTCCTGATAATTTCATCCTTCAGAAGGTAAGTGTATGAAAAGACAAAGGAAATGGTTATTCGGGATTCATTTCTGACCAATAAGGAAGAACTAGTTGCTGAAAAGGTGAGGAGGGATAACATTGCAGGAATGGGGGACAGTCAGAGAAAATGACTAGAGTTGAGAGAAGAATGGTGTGTCTTGTTTGTGGCAGAGCAGGGAGACCAGTGTCATTGGTGTACATGGTGAGGAGAAAGACAAGAAAGGTTAAGAGGAATTTGAATGCCAGACAGGATTTTGTATTTGATCTTGAGCAAACAGGGAGCCACTGGAGTTATTGAGTAGGGCAGTGACATGATTAGACCTGTGCTTTAGGAAAATCGCATTGGTGCCTGAATGGAGGATGGAGTGGGGTGGGGAGAGACTTGAGGCAGGCAGACCCACCATCTGCTGTTGCAAGAGTCCAGGTGTGAAGTGATAAGGACCTGCACTAGAGTGACAAGTCTTAGCAACAGATTGAATATTGAGGGTTAGAGATAAGGAGAAATCAAGGATGAGACCTACATTATGAGCCTGAGGAATCAGAAGGATGGGGTTATCATGGACAGTAATAGGGAAGTTGGGTGGGGGGAAGTTTAGGGGGAAAGATAATGAGTTCAGTTTTGGATATTCTGAGTTTAAGATGTTTACTAGATATTCAGTTCAAGGTCTTTGAAAGGCAGTGGGAGATATGGGAATGGAGATTGGCAGATAGATCAGTTTAGGGTAGGATAAGTAGATTTGAAAATCATCAGCATAGAGATGGTAGTTAAATCTATGAGCTGATGAGATCAGTAAGTAAAAGAAGTAGTATAGAGGGAGAAGAGTAGAAGGCCCAGGGTAGAATTCTGTGGGACACTTAGTGTTAGTGGACATGATGGATAAAGATCCAGAAAGGAAGCTGAAAAGGAGCAATCTGATAGGTAAGAGAACAAGGAGATAGTGGTGTCCCAAAACCTAAAGAGAACAGCGTGTCCAGGAGAAGAGGATGATCATCTGTGTCCAAGGTTACCTAGAGGTCGAGGAAGATTGAGAAAAGGCCATTAGATTTGCCAGTTAAGAGATCATTGGTAACTTTGGAGAGGGTAATTTCAATGGAATGATGCAGTTAGAAACTGGATTGTAAGGGGTTAAAGGAGAAGAGGTGAAGGTACTTATTGTAAGTGGCTTTTTAAGAAGTTTAGCCACAAAGAGCAGAAGAGATATATAGGATGATAGTTATCAGGGTTAGTACTGGCAAATCTACTCTTCTTCCTCTATACTACTTCTTTTACTTACTGATCTTCTAACCCTGATAACTGAGGGTTTTTGAGAATGCAGAAGATATGGGCATGTTCATAAGTATAAGAAAGGAGCCAGTAGAGAGGGAGTGATTGAAAATAAGTGATAGAGTGAGGATGACAGAGGGGGCGATCTGTTGGAGAAGATGGGATGGAATGGGATCACTTGTGCAGGTAGAGAGGTTAGCCTTGGAAAGGAATAAAAAATTGGAAAGGAATAAAAACTACCTCTTCATGTGAGATAGGGATAAAGGAAGGAGGTAATGCCAAGAAGAATGCTCATAAGACTAGGAAGTATAGAACAAAAAATTTTTAATGAAGAACTGAAAAATGAAATTAGTAAGGAATGATTAGAGTGTACCTATAGCTGCTTTCAGTTAAGTCCTTAGGCTTAGATGAGTTATATTATCTTAGGGTACCGGAAGATTTTTCAGAAATGATTGCTCAACTGCTTTTGGTGTTCTTTGAAAAATTAGGAATATGAGAGTTGGTAAAGAACTGGAGATTGGCAAATGTTAATGACTTTCAAAAAAAGGAATAGGAAGATTCTCAAAATTAATGCCATTTACCTAGTCTTTGATTCCTTTAAAAAATATAGTAAATGTTACTAAAGGCATGTTTTGTGAGCCACTGGGAACAGGAAGGGTTGAACCAGTATAGGTTCATGAAAAACAAATGCACAAAGAATAACTTTTATTTTCTTTTTAAGTTAACACTTATTAATTGCCTACTATATGCCAGGCCCTGTGTTAAGTGCTGTTGATGCAAAGGAGTTTACAGTCTAATGGGGGAGACAACATGCAAACAACTATGTACAAACAAGGCATATACAGGATACATTGGAAATTATCAGTAATGGAAAGATAGCTAGTTAGTGCAGTGGATACAATGCCAGGCCTGAAGTCAGGAAGATGATTGTTCCTGAGTTCAAACCTGGCTGAGACACTTCCTAGTCGTATGATCCTGGAGAAGTCACTTAACCCTGATTGCTTCAGTTTCCTCATCTGGAAAAGGAACTGGAAAAAGAAATGGCAAACCATTCCTGTATCTTTGCCAAGAAAACCCCAAATGGGTTGTGAAGAGTCAGACAGAACTGAAACAACTGAACAACAACAGAAAAAAACTTCTTGTATAAAATGGGATAAATGGGAAGGAAGCCAGGGCTTTCAGGAGGCAGAGATGAGGACAGTGAGCATTCCAGGCATGGGGTGTAGATAGTAAAAATGTCTAGTGTTGGGAGGAGTGTCTTGTTCAAGGAGCAGCAAGGAGAACAGGTCACTAGATTACCCAGTAAGTCAGGGTATAAGATTTAAGAAAACTAGAAAGATGGATGGGGTTTAAGTTGTGATGGACTTTGAATGACAAACAGATTTCCCATTTAATCTTGGAGGTGATAAACAATCACTCGTGTTTATTGAGTGGGTGGGGGGAGGTTGACATGAACAGTCTTTCACTTTAGGAAGATCGCTTTAACCATGGAGTGGAGGGTTGGTTGTAGTAGGGAGAGATTTGTGACAGATAGATCAACCAGCAGGCCATTGTAATAGTCTAGATATCAGGTGTCAAGGGCCTACATCAGGTTAGTGACAATGTCAGGAGAGAGAAGGGGATATATTAGACTGATACATCAGGATAATGTGGACTTGTATTTCAGGAAGGCATTTGACAAATCTTGGCACTGCATTTTGTGAATAAGAGATTTAAGCTAGAAGATTTTATCTTTAGATAGATTTGGGACTCCTTGAGTGACTGGATCACTTATTCAGTCTGATCACTGCCCCACCCCCCCACCCTTTTATCCCAAGGAGGGCTGTAGCAGAGTATCTTAGGGCTTTCTTCATCCCCCTTCTATGCAACATTTTATCAGTAACAAGAAGGTAGCTAGCTAGCATGCTTATATTTGAGGAGGATATGTATCTGTGAAGATAATCTAACATGGAGAGTGGTAGACTTAGGATCCAAACAGATCTTGACAGTGTAGTGTAAATGGCTAAAACTATTATGTTGAAACTTATTAGGGATAAATGTTAAGTTCTATATTTGGTTTCCAAAACTGACAGTAGTAGCACATGCGAAAAAGACCGGCTGGTTTTAAAGAACTTGCAGACTTAAAATCAACAACATAGCAGGCAAATAAAACTGATATCATCTGCTGTCTTGATAAAGGCTCTAAAAGAATTTTTTGTGTGTGTGTAGACTTTAGACACTTTGATTGGTGTAGGGAATTCCTACATGTGGTGCATGTAGTTTCAAGTTATTTTGAACATAAATAATTTTAGTTACTCTCTAAACAAATGTTCATCACAATAATTTACATTAAAATTTTGTCTTTTTCTGGTCACCTGTTCATTTGTTTCTTTGTTTTGCAGAGTGATGGACATTATTGCCCATATATGTTTATCTATTTTGCAGGGGGTTTTTTTGGCTGACCATTTTGTTTGATAATCTCAGTATTGTTCGTAGTGGTAGTTGTTTAACCTATTCATGCAGTGTGAGTTGTTTAGATGCAGTCATCTTTCAAATTTTGATTTTAATGTGGGGAAAATGTCATATCCAAGAAAATTTGTGCTTTTTATGATGTGTTCACAAGTCAAGGGGGCTTTTTTTCCCTTCATAAACATTATAGAAATGATTTCCAGCTCATTAATCAGATTTTTCTGTTTTTACCAATATTCCTAGCCTCTTTTCTGTAACAGCTATTGTGACCTGTGAAAAGTGGAGCCTTTCTTTCACAGATACTTAAGAGATGCTCACTGCAGGACTTGTAAACAACCAATTTAACTGAAACAGAAATAACCTCTTAAATTCAGTGCATCTTTGGATTTGTTGTAAAATGTTTTTCACATCTGATAATTAGTATTCTTATTTTGTAAATCTCAAGAATCATGATGTTCCTTTTACATATTTGGTAAAGAAGATAGTATTTTAGAGTTGGAAGGAACATCTAAACAACTTCCCAGTTTCTTTTGGCAGTAGTATCCTAATTCCAATCATCATGAAAACTACTTAAATATGTTAAGCGTGTAGCAATGATAATCTCTCCTCAAGTCCCATCCTTAGGCAGGGTTTTGTATAAGGCCTGGTTTCTTGCCACAGTGTATCCCTGAAAAGTGTATTGCAAAATGTATCAACATAAAGCATATTGAATTTTATTATGAGGGTGTTGTTATAATTGGTGACTCTTTATTTTGACCAAGGACATGACGTTAAATAGCCCATAGGGTTGAGCAATCCTAAGCCATAAGAATCAAACATAAAGACTATAAATCTGTGTTTGTTTAAAAGAATAGAGTGACATCCTAAGTCCTATAAAACGGTCATCAAAATACTCTGTATATCAATTATAAAAGACATCTCAGTATACACAAAACACATAAATATAATTCTGTGGTATTATAGATTTAACTCACCTGAAATTTGTTAGCTACAGATGTTAATTGAGCATTTAATCGTCATAGACTCATAGATTTGCAGCTGGACAGGATCTTACAGGTCTTTGAGTCCCTTTATTTTACAGATGAGAAAACAGGAACAAAGAGAACTTACTTGACTTATTCAAAGTCACACAACGAGTAAATGTCTGAAGCAGGATTTTATTGAAGCCCTTCCTGACTTTCCAAGCTCAGCCCTTTATCCATCATGCTACTGAACTGTTTCACTCTTCTTAGAATTTAGAAAATTGCCTGGATAATTTGGATGGCCTGCTTTTCTTAAAAGCTGTCCAGTGAAATTTGAACTCATGCCATATCCAAATATTTGAAGGCCTTTTTATAGACTTTAAAGTTGTGAGGGTTTGGAGAGGAGGATTTTCTTGTTTATTCTTTGCCTTGGCCAAAAATAACTGACATTTCCATAGCACATTAAAATTTACAAAGCACTTTATTCAAAAGAGTTCTGTAAGGTAGATAATTTAATTAATAGTTACCTGCATTTTACATAAGAGGAAATCGATACTTCGAGATCTAAAGGCATTGCCCAAGGTTATACAGCTAGTAAGTTTTGGTGCTGGGATTCAAGCTCAAGTCTCCTCTGACTCCAAGTCCAGTGCCTTCTCCCACTAATTCTGGAGAGAGAGGTAAGAAAGAAGAAGCTGGCCCCAACTTTGGGCGGAAAGGGAGTGGATAAGGCCAAAACTCTAATCCTGTCTGGAGTTGGGACCTGCGATAACTTTGTGAATAAAAAAAGCCTCAGGGCTTTTTTAGTAGCAGTTGACAGAACCAGTTCCTCATCCTTCCTCCTATGTGTCTTGCTTTCTGTAGGGGCCTGAGGTAGGGACTCTGTGAGCCAATAAATAAAGGCTAGAGACAGTAAAGTGTAGGTATTTGTTAGGAAGTGTGGAATGAGTAGAGCAATAAAAAGTAGGGTTACCTATAAAAAGGTGGAGGAAAATTGGAAATTATTCTGTGCTGATGGAAACAGCCCCAAATTCCCATCTCACTAGTTCCCTGAATAATTATATTCAGGATCTGTGAGTACTCAGTGAATTAGAATGTGTTGGTACACATGTTAAAAAACAAAACAAAATATTAAGTACTGTACTCCAAGATGGTGGTACCTCATTATGTAAGCAATATAATGATATAACGGAAAGAACACTGTTTCTAGTGTCAGATGATCTGGATTCAAATCCTACTGTTGACTACCTGTAAGACCTTAGGGGAAGTCACTTAATCTCCTTGGATCTTTCTAGTCCTAGTTTAGATAAATGGTCTTATAGTCTTGCTTATGGATAGTTAATTGATAGATAATTTCTGCAACAATGGCTTATTTTTTTTTTTTTAGCCTAGAAAACTGGCAGCCCACTTCAGTTCAATAAAGATGGAATTATCAAAAGGTCATAGATTTAGAGCTGAAAGGCAACTTAACTGCTGCTTAGTTCAGCCCTTCAGCTCCGAGATCAGGAGGGAGCTGAAGCACGGAAAGGTCCCATGTAGGTAGGAAGTGCCAAAACCAATATTTATACCCACATCTTTTGATTCCAACTCCAGCACCCTTTATATTTGTTGTTGTTCAATCGTTTTTCATTTTTATTACACCATAGAAGGGATTCTAATTTTTTCATAATTATTGTAAATAACTCATAAGGACTCATTTGTTATTATCTGTTTTATTTCTATCTTGTTTGTTTTGTTGGCACCTTGTTAGTGGAGTAACCTATGAAGGATATTTCTTTCCAAACCCAACATTTATGGGTTCAGTTGACCTATTTCAACCCCCCAAGTTTTCCATGGCCAAATTACTTTGGGAAACCCTGCAGTAGGGCCTATGTATGTATGTAAAGGAGCAGTGTGTAAAACTTACTGAACATACCTGCTTACATCCTAGCACAATGGGTTTTTATTTTAATTTTTTTGCACATCTGGTGTCTCTCAGTTTATGTTAGTTGTTTTTGGAGAAACAAAATAATTGAAAATGGAATAATAAATTAGCCTCCAAATGTGTTTTTCTCAAGTGCTTTGTTTACAAGCCTTGAAGTTATGTGATATATAATGTAGCAAACTATTATGAACATCTGAGGGACAGTATTTATTTTCATATTCAGGCATTTCATTTTAAGATGAAATGTTAAAGTTAGTTGCATTGTTTTAAAGCTGATCCTGTTTCTAGTATTTATTCAGCAGGCCGTTGTTGGACATAGAAAGGAAAGGACTAAATAATAAATAGTCCTTGGTCTCCAGGAATTTATATTCTGTCTGGGGAAGGGTAGAAAGAGAATGCTACACCATTTATACAGATAAGTATAAAATAATGTGAAGAAGGAGAGAACATTAACAATTAAGGGGATCAGGCAAAGCTTCCTGTGGGAGGTAGCATATGGGTCTTGAAGGAAGCTATGGATTCTAAGAGGTAGAGGTGAAGTTTTACAAGCATGGGAGACAGTTTGTGCAATGACAGATGAATGGGAGAGGGAATAAAAAGTTTGGAAAGCAGAAACATTTTATTTGTGATGTAGAGCTTGTTAAGGGTAGTAATATGAAATAAATCCAGAGAAGTAGACAGGAGCAGACTGTGAAGGACTTTTAAGTGTTAAACTCCGAAGGTTATAAGTTTGTAGTATATCTTATATAATAGTGAGCCACTGAAGATTATTGAGCAGGAGAGTGACATTTTCAGACCTTTATTTTAGAAAGATTATTTTAGAGCTGATTAGAATGATGTTTGGCAGAAGAAAGTCTAGAAAAGCATGTAGCCCAATCAGGAGTTATGAAAACAGTTCTATTCAGATGTGAAAGATAATAAGGTATTTAACTTGGTGAGTGGTAGAAGGAAGATAATGAATGCAAGAGACCTGGAGGTAGAATTGATAAGACAACAACTAATTTTATTTGGGATTAAGAGAGAGAAAATGACAAGTAGGAGAATTATGAGGTTGCTAACCTAATCTGGGAGACTAGAAGGAATTTGGTGTTCTCAACAGAGAAAGGAAAATTTGGAGGACAGATAGCTTTAGTGGGGAGGATAATAGGTAAAGCTTCAGACATACTGAGTTTGAGTTGCTGATAAAACATCCATTGGAGCTTTCCAATTCCATTGCTTTAACCAGTGTTAGTCTTTCTACTGGGCATTTGTGTTATTACTGGATTTCAAAAGTACTTAGAAATACAATTAGTATTCTGTAATAACCTAAAATATTTTCATAATACAGGCTTAAGTGGTTTACCATTTGCCTTTATAATTCAATTCATCAACTTTTGAGTATATGAATAAATTAATTGAATGAATACTTACCTGGTTGATTATGGGGAAGCTTTACCGATGAGTTACCCTACTTGTTCTGTTTTCTGATTCTGCTTAAGTTTTTAACACTAATTTTAAGATATTTTCCATGTGTTCTTCAAGGCCAGGAAGAGTCTTTATAATTTCAAAAGAGCTATTATTGCTATAGGGAATTATAAAACAGGGATATTTCTGTTCATTTCAGATCTTTTTTTTGCAGAATGAGAAAATATAGCTTGGACCATTGTTTCCTAAAGGAGGGTTCACATTTCCTTAAAATTGCTTTCCTCGGACCCATTGAAGGTCCAGATTACTACAGGTAGTACTAGCATAGCTCTACTAGAAAACCTCTTCATAAGATTGCAGTATTTTCCTACTAGTTCTCTTCCTCTTAAGGTAAGGGAGATTCTCTTCTTCTCCACACCTTCCTTCCTGCCCCCAACTTTCATATCATAGGGATAAAGTAGACCATTGGTTAAACACGAATCACTAATATAGGGCTATTTCATTAAAAGAAATTTTAAAAGTCTGTTATCAATCTGCAAAAGTAAGTTCCTATGAGAATACATTTTCCTATTATATGGCTAGAAATTAGACTCTGAAGAGATTGTATCCCTCATATATATGCTCTGCATACTAGATATAGCAAGATCAAGCAAGTTTTAATAAAGTTAGGGGTTTTTTAACTGCACAATGTAGTTTGAATTGCTCCAGAGACCATGAGATTTCAAATAGTCCATTCTTTAGGTATATAGTAGATGAAGGTTTGTTTAGTAGGGGAAGGAGGTTTTGAACATAGGGAAAAGTTACGATAAAATCAATGTTAAGAGGTAAGATTTGATTCTAGCCTCTAGACTAATGACTATATCCATAGTTTTATAACTTGTAGAGTAATTGAATGTAAAAATATAGAAGTATGTATTTCTAGATAGGCATTAAAAGTGAATGTTGTTTCATTTATATAACCACAGGGTGTAAATCAATCCTGCTCATTAAGGAGACAAAATAGTGTCTCCAATTTCAATCTCAAGTAATAGTTATTTTGTACAGCCTTACACCCAGTAGCAAAGAAGAGATGAGGCAATCTATTGCTGCTGTACTTGATGGAAATAAGGTCAGTCGAAAGAGCTAGACAAGATTGACCCACAAGTCCAGAATATCACCTATCTTAAACTTGGGATAATTGCACAGTATGTGCTTGTGAATAATGAGTATCTGTGTCCCACTTTAAAGTTGGTTTTTGTTTTGTTTTTTATTTTGGCAGAGTTGCTCATTATTTTTTTACTTTTTCGCACTTCATTGCACTTTACCTGCCTGCCTGATCTCAAAACTTTATGAAGTGTAGTAAAGTAATAAATTACATTTTATGCAGAGTATGTGGCTAAAATTCAGTTTAAGTCTAAAAACATTTATTATTTGCTTTCTGTATGCAGAGATGTTGAGCCTTTTCCTACTTGTACATTGCTGCCAGATTTAACTTACTGAAGCACATCTGATGAGATCACCTCATGCGAGCATTTTCCTAGATCAAAAAAATTTCAGCCATTTCTCGTTGCCTACTGAATAAAAATCAAGATCCTTCACTTCTAATTCAAAGCCCTCCAAAATTTGATTACCCAACTTAATTCTTCAGCGTTATCACACACTAATATAATGTCTTGCGCATAGTAAACATTCAATAAATACTTGAGTAAATAAATTTTAAAACAAAATTACTGTTTTAGAAATTTTCCAGTTTTAGAATAAACTTTTAGTATTCCCTAACTTTATGAGTATTACTCTTCTGGAGGAAATGTTTTTGTTCCTTTTAAAATAATTGAGCATTGAGTCACATAGGTATAATAGGTGTAAGATATTTAAAGAAATAATTATCATTAATAAACATTTATTGAGCAATTAACATATACAAATTCACTTAAATTCTAGTTAGCAAAAACTAATAGCTTATTATGTCCAATGATTGCGCTGTGCTATAAGCCAAACAGAGAGGTCTTTGATAAATAGATTCGATAAATAGATAGATACATAGACAGGTACATAGATCCTGCTATCCAGGAACTTAAAATTTGGCAATCATATCAAAGTTGAATCATAGGTTGATAAAATAGGGAAGGACCCTTAAGAGGTTATCTAACCCAATCCCTTCATTTTACAAATGATGAAACTACAGCTTAGAGAGCTAAAGCGGCTTAGTTCAGTCATGCAAGTAGTGAGTGGCAGAGCAGTAACTGGAATTTTACTTTCCTAACTTTTAATCCATTGTTCTTTTTGCTGCACCACACTGGTAAATTACACTTTATACACAAAAGCTAGGCTACTACTGAAGTAAAAACAATGTATTAAGAATATTTAATATTGATTTTCCCCCATCATACAATAATCTACATATATCTGAAGTCTTTTGAGTGGAGCTGTGAAGCTATATAGAATGTTGAGAGTTCCATTATCCTAGTGAACTTTCAGATAACTAAAAGTATAAAATGGTAAAAGACAAAAAGAAGGTAGCAGTGGTTTTTTAGATAGAAAGGTTGTGTTAACATGTACTTATATGCTTATGTATAAAAGAGCTTTGCGCAATATTTTTTCTATTATATGTTCCTTGTCACAGAAATGAAACTTTAGATTGTACATAAGGGACTTTAAAATTCTCATTCTATGAGAATTCTTTGATAGGCAGTTCTTTTTTGCAAAAAACTAATTTTGAAGCTGTAAAAGTGTCCTTAGATAAGTTGAAAGAGGAAAAAATAAAATAAGAAACAGAAAAAACAAGAGCCACTTTTCCTTTCTCCCCACCCCCTTTTTTTACTCCTACTCTTAGAATAAGTGAGAACAGATGTAGATGTCGCAGAATTGGAGAGCAGAGCTGTTTATTTTGTTCTAGTTAAAGTTGAAAGACAACTAGACTTTTGATTTAGGCTCGGGGTGTTTTTTTGTTTTGTTTTGTTTTGTTTTGTTTTTTTGCTCGTATCTTTTCTTTCTTGGGCTTTGATTATTTCTTCTTGTCATTCATTACTGAGCTCCACAATTTTGTTGTTAGAGCTTGCTTTCTTACTTTTCATCATGGCATTTTGAGGGCTTAATATTTTGAAAACTAAAGGAGAAGTGATTGGGGACTCAGGAGACCATATTGCTTTATATATGAGTGACTGGATGTGGAGTTCTTTTGCATGGAAATTGTCTGTGGACTACCTTGCGAAGATAATGTAATGAAGGGTTGTCAGACATTTTTTTTTCCCATTCAAGGATAGTAGGAGTCATTTTGGGCTATGTGCCAAACTTCACATTAGTTGTTTGTTGAAAAAAAATGGATTGCTCTTAAGTAGCCCATTTAAATAAATGATTATTTAGGACAGGTCAGCTATTTTCAAGTTCTGGTTTTATCCAAACTAAGAGAATACTCTTGATCCATAATAGATATTGCTGCTCAGATTACAGATAAAAAACATTTTTGAATTCACTTTAATACTGTGCAGGAAATTTAAGGACACTGGAAATGTACTTCGCTGGATTTTTCAGCTTTGCATGTTGTCAGTGTACATTGTTACTTAACTGTTAAGTACTATTTTTGTTACTGTAGCTCTAATAATGACAGTCTGGTTACCTTGATGATAAACAGTAAGATGCCCTAGGAACCATAACTAGTCCCTAGATAGCAAAAGGTTAATTTTGCTTCTGCTATGAACTTAGCTATTCACTAAACAGGGTTTTTTACTTGCATTATGAACCTTTTGAGCTCCTACGTTCTGTGACATTGATTCCAGGAGTACCATGCCCCAGTGTTTTGTCAGGCACTTTTTAAAAAAAAACAGGTTGAAAAGGGTTCTGGACTGAAACATGGAGGGCTTTCAGAAGGTATCATTGTATGCTGGAGAAAGAAGGTAATGTGAAAGACAAGTTAGGGAGTAAAATAAACTGGGGACCGCCATTTGAATGGGGGTAATTTGAGACAGTGACAACAGGGAGAATTTACAGGACAGAGCAAGAAATGTGAACCAGTTGCACAGCACCCAAGACCCAGCAAAAGGAGATTGTTGAGTATTTGTGGCTTTAATACAAAGTATCCCTTGAGTTCTGGCATTGGTGGATTTACCTATGACAGATCCAGTTTCTGACATCTGACGTGCTATTTTTCCAAGTCTGATTAAATGCCAGCCAAATTTCAGAAATGTTAGTCTTTAGAAACCTGGCCTGGTCTTGTGAGATTGATCCAGGACGACTATAGGACAAGCATGCCTACTATGTTTTGTCCTGTGGGGTTTAGAGGTTGAGTAGCAAATAAGGATCCAACTAAAGATCTTTTAACTTTGATACTTTCTTGTTTTACCAAATCAGAGTATATTGTAAGGATAATTACAGTAAGTGTTTAATATGTAAATGTCATTCACCAGTAACTTGTTTCCCCTTCATTTGCTGTAATCTGGCCAGTAATATCTGGCCCTTTTATTTCTTTTTTTTTTCCTTTTATTTCTTAAAAATGTTATTGGTACATTTTGTTTTGATATTATCTTCATTTCCAGACATCTCTCTGCCTCCTCTTCTCCCCAGAGATTCATCCCTTCTAACAAAAAATTAAAAAAAGAAATGTCTTTTAATGTGTTAATCTGTAGAATTCTGCTATAAGGAATTATTTTAATTTTTTAAAAAAGTTGAACCCGTTTTAATGAAATGTATCTTATTCCATATTCATATATGGTAGTAGTTCTCATCAATATAGTCAAAATGTGGGGGGTGGGACTGTATTATTCCATTATTTAGTTATTTAAAAAAGGGGTATTCCCTGTGCTTTATTCAACTTTCAGAACCAATAAATTACTAGATTTTAATGATAGAATGCTGATTGCTTGCAATTGCATTTTAGTTTTTCTAGTTCTTGATCTGTTTTTATTAGACAGAACTGTTGTGAGAAAGGTTGTCATAGGAGGAACCAAATTACTGGAATAATTTTGTTCGTTTTGTCCATGAATATATAGCATGATTATTTCATTTCTTTTATTATAATTGAACTGGACCAAAGACCAATTAGGAATAGCTATCTAGGTAGATTGGCATCAAGTTAATTTTTATTTATATGCCTGTTTACTTCTAGGTGAGGAATTTTAAATTAGAACAGGAGCAAGAGAAAAACAAAATCTTATCAGAAGCATTAGAGACTCTGGCAACAGAACATCATGAATTAGAGCAGTCTCTGGTTAAAGGATCACCACCTCTCAGCATCCTTAGTGAGGAAGAGTTTTATGATGCTCTTTCAGGTAAGTACAGAATCTTTCATACTTTATGATTCATATATGATTTTTTTTCTTAAGAAAACTACCACTGTTTTATCACCTAACTACTCTCAAAGGTAGATATCAATATTGGTCTCATCTTATGGTAATGAAAAAGGTAAAAACTCATTGATTATCACTCCTAAACTCACTCATTTTCCTTTTGACTTGTCATGTTGTTCTGAAAGACTTTAGATTATCTCTGCATCCTGTCTTCAGGATCAGTATATGTTGCTTGGATAGAGAGCATATTTTCTTTTAGTATTATTGTATTTTACTCCCCTTCTTCTAGATTATCCTTCATTTAAGTGTGTACACACACACACACACACACACACACACACACACGCTTTCTTTGGGCTAGGCGATGGGATTAAGTGACTTGCCCAGGGTAACACAACTAGTAAGTGTCAAGTGTCTGAGGCTGGATTTGAACTCAGGTCCTCCTGACTCTATCCAATATATCGCCTATCTGCCCCTATACACATATTTTAAATTAATTTTTCTCTTTTATGTCTAGGGTGAGACTTGCCATCACAGATTCCATTTTTTCCCCTGCCCATTATTTTTGCTGTGCAAGTCATAAATTCTGCTTTCATAATTCTCATTTCTCTTCTAAAACACTCTGAAACAGTGTATTGTGCTTACATATTCTCAAATTCCACATGATCCTTTGTCTTATCAAATGCTGGATCATTTCCCTTTGTTTTATAGTATTTATGGATAGATGACTAAGCTTGTTTATTAGATCTAGAGGTTATATTTCTTTCTGCTGTTAATGTTTTGCCTATTGATTTTTCTGATTATGTTCAAGGTCTTTCAGTTTTCTTCTTCATGAGATCTTTTGTAATTTCAGTCTTTTCCCCCACTGTTTTCCTCTATCACTCACCTTCTGACTCCTTGTCCTCTAATGGTAATTTCCGTGGAGGCTGGATCTCAGAGCTCCTCAGCCTCTTCACACTGGGAGATTCATGGTTCAACAGCCTGGGTCTCTGCCCTAACTTAGGTTTGGGGGAATAGAACTGGGCCCAGCTGGATGCTGGGCTCTTTCTGTTAGGCTTAGAGGATGCCCCTCCCTCCCCTTCCTTAGTTCCTTGGCTTAGCAGTTCAGAGTACTACCACTTTGGTGCTATTGTGCCAGGGGATCAATTCCTCTTGTTTAGAATTTGGGTTTTCAAAACTCTAGAGGATGGGGTGCAGGGAAGGGGGTGAGAGTGTGAGATTGAACTTTATTCCAAGCCCCAGAAACGTGTTTGGCCTTGTTCACTGTATTCTTCTGCCTTCCTATAGAAATCTTTTGTGGCACAGAATGCTGCTGAGTTGCTGTCCACCAAGGCCCCAGCAAACTTCCACAGCTTGGAGCCTGGATCTTTCATGGCACTGGAAAGAGGGAGGGGGCTTCTGGAGTCTGGGGCTGGGTTATTTGCAAGTATGTTAGTCTGGTCCGTGAGTCAGCTAGTGCTGCTTTGCTGCTATGGTGCTGCTGTATGGTGGGCAGTGGGGGGAGGGGTTGCTGAGGGAGCTCAAGAGAGATAGCAGTTCAGTTTTTTTTTAAACCTTCTTTTGGATTCCAGTTGTCTTAGACTATGGACATAAATGAAGTTGCTTTATCTTTGGCATATAATCTCTGTTTTTGAGAGACTTGAGAAGTCATAAGGATCAGAGAAGATGTCCAATCCTTCATTTTGTTGGTCACTTGACAAAGAAGTCTCTCACCCATTTTTCTTCGTCATTTTGTTCATTTAAGTACATGGCATAATAGTGGTAACCAAGAATTGAAATATGTAGACTAAAATATACTATATTCTTTTATCAGAGCTATTAAAACTGCACAAAGCATGTTAACAATAAGTCATACATACTTTGAGGAATTTATATTCAAACCTGATTGTTCAGAGACCTAAAGGAGCTTCTTTTCCTGAGGGGCTATTGAAAGGGAGAATTTTTTTAAACTTGAGGTGGAATAGAAGCAGCTTGTTAATCATGTTTAGAATCAGTCACGATCCATTGTTACCAGGCAATTTCACAAAGGGTTTGAACCTCCTAATGAGGAATTTTGGTACTTAGGAAGTAGGATCAGCATAGGCTTTGACTGAACTCCTAGGAGGTAAGTACAGGAGAGCAAAAATGAAATTTTCATTCATAAAAGAAATTAATTTTTTACCGAAATGAATGGAAGTAAAAAGGAGAATAAAGTGACAGGAGAAAAATAATATCAATGAGGTTAAAGTGAAGAAGTTTGAGATCAATAAATTTATTATATAGAAGAAATGGGAAGCACTGGAATTTTTTGTAGTAGATGTATTATAGAATAAAAGAAAGGCTGTTAGAGATTGATTCTGATTGATAGTGGTGTTTTGGCATGAATCACAGAGTTAACAGAATCTTGGAGTGGGAAGGGACTTCAGACTTCTATATTGTGTAGGAATCCCTTGTGATATAATTCATATTTAGATGGTAATTTAAGGTTAATAAAGCACTTTCCTTATTTATGGAGTCATTAAGACATAATGACTCCATAAGACATGCTTAGAAACTGAATTTATTACAAGAGAAATGAACATGCATGTGAAACACCCTGTACCAAATACTGAAGAGTCCACAATAGGCTGAAACTTGAATATTTATGGATTACAAAAAGAGGAAGTATTATGAAAGGAGTAAAGGGCAATCCCCTCCTAAATGGGAGTGGCTTGGGGAGAGGAAAGGAACAGTAGAAGAGGGAAAAAGGACTAGTCTTCCCTCCTGAACAGGAGGAGAAAGCAGAGAAAGGGAAGAGGAGAATAAGTAAGTAAAGATAGCAAAAGCAGCTTTATTTTCCCTTAGGAACTGCTAGATTATGAAGATATGATAATCTGCTTATTTGCAAGGGTCCCAGCTGCACAAACACTATATTAGTTTGGTGCAGACTGACTGACCTCTGTCTTACAGCTGGTTTCACTCTCTAGGAGAAACTGAGAGTCCAGTTGGGGGTAGAAATAGTAAGTGATGTCAGCTTGGTGAGGAGGGGAGAGTTTCATCGACTTGTTCAGGGCCTCCTGTACACCTTGGGTCCAGTGTTTCTGGAAAATATGGCACCTCAAGAAAACAAGTTCAGGGGGCCCCTTCACACTGTTAAAGTTTCCCGTGGGTCAGATGGCATGATAGAAAACTGAGGTGCACTGAGATGAAATGACCTCCCTATGGTCATGTTGAAGTCAGTCAGTATTTGAACTCAGGGCCCCTGTCTACAGAAAAAATGCAAAGGTCCTTTCTACTTTATTATACTGAGTTCAAATCTGGCTTTAGACATCACTAGCTGTGTGACCCTGGGCAAGTCACTTAACCTCTATTTGCCTAATTCACTGAAGAAGGAAATGGTAAACCACTCCAGTATCTTTGTCAAGAAAACCCCATACAGAGTCGCAAAGAGTCAGGGCGCTATTGATCCACTGAACAATCACAGTACCTATCAGTCTCTTTTTTGTATGCCAAACTCTCTCAGATCTGCCAACCAATTTTTGTGTGGCATGGTTTTGAGGCCTTTTTCCATCCAGAGCTAGGTAAGTTCTAGCTTATCAGTATCTTTTTAAAAATATGTTGGCTACAACTCAGGAATGAATTTTAGATGTGGTCCAACCAGGAACACAACACAGTAGGACTGTCAATACTCCTTAATTCTGAACGTCATGAATTTTTTTTTTTCGCATTAGTCATATTGTAAGGAAGAATTAGAACCAGTAGGAGAAACTACAAGAAAGAGGCAACAAAACAAAGCAGAGGGAAAAAAAAAAAGCAAATAGTAGGCTTTGATCTGCATTCAAACTCCATAGTTCTTACTTTGGATGTGGATAACATTTTCCGTCATGAGACTTTTGGAGATGTCTTAGATCCTTGCTTTACTGAGAAGGACTAAATCTATCAAAGTTAGTCATCACACAATGTGGCTGTTACTGCGTACAACGTTCTCCTGGTTCTGCTCACTTCACTCAGCATCAGTCCATACAGGTCTTCCCAGGTTTTTCTGAAGTTCGCCTGCTCATCATTTCTTATGAAACAGTAGTATTCCATCACATTCGTATAGCACAACTTGTTCAGCCGTTCCACAATTGATGGGCATCCCCTCAATTTCCAATTCTTTACCACCACAGAAGGAGCTGCTGTAAATATTTTTGTACATGTGGGTCCTTTTCCCATTTTTGTGATTTCTTTGGGATATAGCCCTAGAAGTGGTATTGCTGGGTCAAAGGGTACACACATTTTATAACCCTTTGGGCATACTGAACATTATATTTCTTTTTTAAAATTAGCTTCTGTTTTCTTCAGTCACCAAAATTCTGCCTTGTCTCCCTCCCACATCTTCCCCTCAGTTGAGAATGGGAGAAAAACAAAACTGTACAAGCATGTATAGTCAAGCAAAACAAGTTTCTGCATGGGCCATATCCGAAATACACACACACACATACATATAAATATATATATTTATGTCTCTCTATATGTATGTATGTATATATGTATGTCTCATTCTGTTGTCTGAGTCTTTAACTTCTCTATCAGGAAGTAACACATTTCTTCATTAATCCTCTAGAATCCTCTAGCATTTCTAAGTCTTTCAAGTTGTTTGCCTTTATTGTGTTGTCATCGTATAAACTGTTCTGGTTCTATTCACTTCAGTCTGTATCAGTTCGTACATGTCTTTCCACATTTATTTGAAACTACCGCTTTCCTCATTTCTTATAGCACAATAGTATTTTATGACATTTACATACCATAATTTGTTCAGCCATTCTCCAGTTGATAGATCCCATTTCAGATTTCCATTGTTTGCTATCTCAAAAAGAGCTATCATCTCTGGAGGATTAGACCCAGTTTTCCTTATCAGGTTATTCTTGGTGTATATCCTTAGACTTCTGGAATATGATATTCCATGCTCTCTGTACTTTTATTGTGATGACTACTAAACCATCTGTGATCCTGACTGTGTGTCCCTGGTACTTGAATTCCTTCTTTCTGGCTGCTTAGGATATTTTTTCTTTGACCTGAATGTTTCACATTTTGACAATGATATTCCTAGGAGTTTTGCTTTTGGGGTTTCTTTCAGAGGTAACTAGTGGATTCTTTCAATTTGTACTTTGCCCTCTAGTCTAAGAAATCTGAGCAGTTTTCTTTTTTTTTTTAATTGAATTTTAAGTTCCAAATTCTCTCCCTCCCACCTTTCCTTACCCACCCATTAAGAAAGCAAGAAAAGGAAAAACCATTACAAATATATAGTCATGCAGAACAAATTGCTGCAACAACCATGTTCATACATACATTATTTTATATGTATCTATATCTGTCTATAATATGTGTGTACACACACACGCGCGCGCACACACACACACACACACACACATGCTTCAGTCTGCACTCTGAGTCCATCACCTATTTGTCTGAAGGTGGATAGCTTGCTTCATCATTAGTTCTCTGAATTGTGATTGCTTCCATTATGTTGATCAGAGTTCCTAAGTCTTTCAGAGTTGTTTGTTTTCATAATATTATTATTATATGAATTGTTCCCCTGCTTCTGCTTACTTCATTTCCATTAGTTCCTATAAGTCTTCCTAAGTTTTTTTGGAAAACGTCTTTTTCATTGTTTCTTATAGCACAGTAATATTCCATTCTGTACTTAAACTATAACTTGTTCAGCAATTCCCCAATTAGTATCTATCTCCTTAGTTTCCAATTCTTTGCCACAACAAAATGAGATTCTGTAAATATTTTTGTACGTGTGGTCTTTTTTCTCTTTCTTTGTTTTCCTTTGGGTATAGACTTAGTATTTCTGGATCAAAGGCTATACTTTTTGGGCTCTTGGGATGTAGTTCCAAGTTGCTTTGAGAATTCCCAGAATGGTTCACAACTCCACCAGTCCAGCTCCACCAGTAGTGCTTTAAAATATGTGTTTTCCCATAGTTTCTCCAGCATTTGTCATTTTTAAAATATGTTTTGCCAATCTGATGGTTGTAAAGTAGTGCCACAGAGTTGATTTAGTTTGCATTTCTCTAATTATTAGTGACTTGGAGCATTTTTTCTTAGGGTTATTGATAGCATGGATTTCTTCCTTTGAAAGTTGTCTATTTATATCCCTTGATCATTTATCAGATTGGGCAGTGGCTCTTGTTCTTAAAAATTTAAATCAGTTTTCCATATATCTTAGAATTGAGAACTTTATCAGAGAAACTTGCTGCAAAGATTTTTCCCCAATTTCCTCCTTTTTGTTAGGATTGTATTTCTCCAAAACCTTTTTAATTTTATGTAATCAAAATTGTCCACTTTATCCCCAGTGAACCTCTTTATTTCTTATTTGGTTCTGAACTCTTCCCTTATCCATAAATCTAACTGGTAATTTCTTCTATCCTGCTCTGATTTGTTTATGTCAATCTTTATGTCTGTCTAAATTATGTACCAATTTGGAGATAGTCTTGTTATATGGTAGGAGATGTTTTGTTTTGTTTTGTTTTGTTTATACCTAGTTTTTGCCAGACTGCTTCCCAGTTTTCCTAGAAGTTTTTGTCGAATAGTAAATTCTTGCTAGAGTAACTTGGATCTTTGAATTTATGAAACACTGTGTGAGGTTACTCTGTTCATTTGTTTCTGTATATTATGTACCAGATCTGTTCTACTGATCAACCTCTCTATTTCTTACCCAGTACCAAATTGTGATGATTATCTTTGTAGTATAGTTTGAGATCAGTTACATCTAGGCCAACTTCCTTCCCATTTTTTTTTCTTCATTGATTCCCTTGATATTCTTGACCATGATCCTCCAGGTGAATTTTGTTGTTTTTTTTTTCTCCTTTTCCTAGCTCTATAAAGTAATCCTTTAGTAGTTTGATTGGTAGAGAAGTAATAACACTTCACTTCACAAAGTTTTTGTGAAGATCAAATAAGATATTTGTTAAAAATGCCTTACTACAGTTTCTGTCATGTAGTAGGTGCTATGTAAATGCTTATTCTCTCCCTCTCCTTCTTGTTGTATTGACTTGTGACGCACCTCATTTTGTGAGCCAATTATCCCCAGTCTTCCTCTTCTTTCCCTCTTCTCCCAAGGTATTCCTTTTCCCTACCCTTTCCATTCTCCTTTTAAGATTATCAAAACATATCAGATTTATTCTCAAACTCTCTGTGAGTCCTGATAATTTTAATGTTCATAGGGGACACAAGTATCATCTTCCCTGTATGAAAATATAACTAATTATTCTAATTTAATCCCTTATGTATAGTATCCCTTATTGTATGCTCATTTTTACCATTTTATACTTCTCTTGACTCCTGTGTTTGAATTTCAAAAATCCTACATAGCTCTGGTTTCTTCATCAGGAATGTTTGGAATTCTTCTATTTTGTTAAAAGTTTGTTTTCCCCCGGAAGATTATTCTCAGTTTTGCTGCCTAGATTATTCTTGGTTGTAAGCCTATTCTAAGCTCTCCATAGCATTGTCTATTACATTTTGTGTGATTCTGATTATGGCTCCTTTGTACTTGACGTAAAAGAAAATTTTGGCTTCTTGAAATATTTTTTTTATTTTACCTGGGAGCTCTGGATTTTGGCTATAACATTCCTAGCAGTTTTTATTTTGAAGTTTCTTTCAGAAGGTGGCCAACGTATTTCTATTTCTACTTTTCTCTCTGAGTAGCAGAACCATCAGATGTTACCAGTTATTTCACCCTGAACAAATTAATGAATCCCCTGAGATCTCTTCCTGCCCTGGTACTTTCTGCTCTAGGGTCTGTTATTGGCTGTCTTTCAGTTGCTGAATGCTTTACTCAGCCGACTCCTTCCCAGACCCCATCTCTAGTATCTGTATATTTCTCTGGATGCCTCACCAAACCACTCTGGGCTGGAAAAAAGTGACCCATTGTGACTTTATCTTGGATTTCCTGATCAAAATTCAGTCCATCTGGGCAGTTTTCTTTTAAGAGTTCTTCAAATACATCTTCTCTCTTTCTCTCTCTCATCATGGCTTTTAAGTAGTCTAATTATTCTTAAATCTTTTCTTCTTGATCTGTTTTCCAGATCAGTTGTTTTTTTCTGAGATATCTTGTATCTTTTATTTTTTTCAGTCTTTTGATGTTGTTTTAATTTTTTTGTCTTTTTTCGATATCATCAGTTTCAGTATGTTTTATTCAAATTTTCAGAGAGTTTGTTGATTGGGCATGTTTTGTAATTTTTGTCCTAAATTATTAATCCTTTTTAAGTTTTTGTTGAAAGCTCTCATTTCTTTTTTAGTTTTTTTCCTCTGCCACTCTCATTTATTTAGAAAAAAAAGTTTAAACTTTTTTTTTGTTAACTCTTGCTTTATCTCTTCTAGGAATTCTTGTTAAATGTGTGGCTAACCTACACTTTTCTTTGAGTCTTTGATTCTAGATGTTTTGGAATCATTCTCTTCTGGGATTGTGTTTTGAGCATCCCTTTAGCCATAATAGCTTTTCATGGTAGGACTCTTTTTTTGTTTGAATATTTTTCCATTCTGCTTTCTTATTTCTGACTTAGGGTTACGCCCTCTGTACTTCTAGAGGGAAGATCTGGCCTAGTCTTGTTACTGCTTTCTTAGGGTAGTGAGTATTATGTTACTGTAAGTTTAAGAATAGCTCATTCTGGGAACCTACAAGCTTTCTGTGTCCCCAATATTATTTGATTCGTTATTCAGGCCAGTAGCTGATTGCTGTCTCTTTGTTCTGAGCTCTGTAAGTTCTTAATATCAATTTGGGTCTAATAAACAGTATATTGCTCTTGTACTCAGCTATCATCATTTAGCCTAACAAGCTCTGTTCATTTAGAATGTTGAAACTGCAGGCTTCCCTTGGGCCTGGGATTCTTGCATTGGTTGTTATTTTTCGAGCATCAGACTGGACTAGAAATTGGAGCTGAGACCCTGCTTCGCTCTTGGGTTTTTGAGCCACACCACTGCTGCTTGCTTCTAAACTTACTTCTGTCTTTGTACACTGCCTTAGGCCTGTTATAGCTCTTTATGTTAGCTCTGGGAACAGGTCCCCTCCTCTGTCCATTCTGAATTTGTTACCTGTATCTGGGAAATGCATGACAGAGGTGCCATCTGGCTTGTGTTTTCACACTCTGCATGAGCTTGTTGTGCCCTGGTATGACTCTGCAATCTTTTCTTGCCCTAGTGCATGGCTTGTACCTGCACTGAAATGCTTTGCATGGGGTGCTCCTGGCCAAATCTGTCCTTAGTGTCTATGGATCTCTCTGTCTGTTCCTATGCCAACCTAGGCTAGAAAAATTACTTACTGTGACTTTTCTTGGATTTCCCAGTCAGATTCAATCTGGTACATTTTCGAGGTCTGTTTGGAAGAGTCTAGGCAGGAAACTTGCTGTACTTCTTCCTCCTGCTCTGCCATCTTGTTCCCCATGTGCTTGCCTCTTTGTATTTCTGTTATACAATTTAGAATTGCATTGACTTCTTTTGACAATCTCTTTAGACTGCTGATTCATGTTGAGCTTGAGGTATATCAAAATCACCAGTTCTGTAAAGGGAGATATTTTTTTTCATTATCATTAAGATCAAATTGATCCATTCTGTAGTATAGACTTTTCTTCCTTTATATGAGTGAACCATTCCACAGACTTCTTTGTAAAGTGATTTTTACATAATGCAAATTTGCCTCTACCTACCTCCTTCACTTAGCCTATATAACAAAGGCATGCATAAAATAATTTATGCAAGTCATGAAGTGTACTAAAAATGCAGACATATAAAATACTGTACTGTGATAAAAAACAGAATTATGAAAAGTAAAGCTAATGATAAAGTATACAGAGTACTGTACAGTAAAGTTAACATAAGTGTGTAATATGCCACCCACTGACTGGCTGTATAACTTTTTTTAATAAAGCTATAGTGGGTGAAAAATGAAATGACTGAGGAAATAAAAGTCCAAAGTTCAGAGAACATGTATTTATTAAGCGGTGCATGCTAACTGCCTAACAAATTGGGACCAGACTTCCTCAGCTTGGGACTGGATCCCGAATACAGGGGGAGGCAGATTTTTATACATTAAAAATAATCAAATAAGACCAATTAGTTAAAAGAAAACTATTAATCAGGAAGCAAAATTAAGTAATCAGATTTCTAATTAGAGGAAAGATTAGGGACTTTCCAAGTTGGGAGCGGGGAGAGAACAGGTGCAATTCCCAGGAATCAGAGAAAGAGATGTCCCACTCCCCTCAAATATCTATATTCAGTCAGAGGAACATGGAAACAATAACTGGTTAACCATTTTGTGGGACAGTTTTCAGATAAAACATAGGGGTTGCTTGAGGTGTATAACTTTAAGAAAACTCCTTGCATCAATCTTCAGATCTATCAGGTTTCTGGTTAGCATGACTTCGTTCTTTAGTAAAGGGTCTCTAAGCAATAGGTAGAGGTGGTCCAGGTTTCCAGTCGTGCTAGGTTCGAATAGTGTGACAATGTCCTTTCCCAGTTTCCATAATTGAATAAAGTTTTGTCATAAGATAGAAATTGGGCTAGACCCATAATTAAATAGGAAGGGAACTGAACTAGCTCTGGAATTGAGTCACGAGATGAATGTGATCCACTCAGTTCCCACAGTGGACTGCTTACTTGTTGTTCTAATTACCTCAATTCCCATCAATGCTGTTGAGAACATGTTGGGACAGTGGCTTCCTTTTTTTTCCCCCTTATGTAGCTGATGATAGCAAGCAATATTGTTCTTAACTAGTGTTTGAACTTTTAAAAATCTTGAAGAATTTGGATCCATTTTTTCAATACAAGAAAAAAAATTTACTCAGATGATGAAATGTTTCTGCCGACTGTTTCATTGTGAACCTTTTTTGTTTGACCTCCGGTTTCGCAGCTTCCCTTCTTCTGCAGTCTTTGCAGCTAACAGCTCAATCAGATCCTCATTCAAAATTCTCATTCTGATTACATTCTGAAATCTTTACATAAAGTTATGTTTGAGTAATGCAAATTTATATAAAGTGTATTCTTAAAAATAAAGTATCTAGTAAATGTGACATTTTGTACTTATTCAATGATTCTTAGAAATATGGCACTGATATTGCTACTGAATTTATCAGTTGGTTATGAATGTGCATATCACTGGAGTAGGGGGAAGGGTTTAACCTTAATACATAGGGAAGCTAAATTTCTTTCTGTAGAGTTATAAAGGGAAAATGCAAAAGTATGACAAGAAAAATGAATAATAAGATATTTCTGAAAAATGATTTTATGTTTGTAATTCATCCTCCCCAAAATTTCAAAATCCAGAAGCTTCATGTCCTCTTTGTATATAAGCATACACATACAAGCTACAGAAAAATTAGTGACTTTTGAATGTTGAAATTCTTAATGCATGATTTTTATTACTATCTGCTCACTCTTAATGGGTTTTTTGTTGTTTTTAGCAACATGTTAATGATTTTTTGCTTCCTAGTGTTTCCTCTTAGTGCTATTTTAGTTTAAGTGTTCGTGAATAATTTACCATAAAATCTAATAGTACAGCCTAGGAAAACCAGTAAAAGTTCTCAAATATTCTTAGGTCATGTACTTGAAGGAAGTTTCAAATAGATGGGACAGGTGGGAAGGGACCATGTTGTGAAGAGCTTTAAACTGTCAAACAGGAGCTTATATTTTATTCTAGAGGTATAAGGGGATACCAGAGTTTGAATAAGGGGTGACATTAATGAATGTATTGAATATTAAGAAGACCTGGACTTTAGGAAAATTACTTTGACAATTGTGTGGAGGAGAGATTGGAGAAGAAGAATATTGAGGTAGGGTGACTAACCAGAAAGCTATCGCAATAATTCAGGTAAAAGATTATGAGGACCTGAATTAGGGTAAATAGAGAAAGTGGGACATATCTAAGAGATGCCTTGGAGGTAGAGATGACAAGACTTCTATGTTGTGTTCTTTAAATGTAACACTGAGAATTAAAGATAAGTATTCAAGGTCAAAGTACTGCAGGACTGTCATCTCTGTAATTCTGGACAGCATGGCTTTATTAACACACACCTAAAATTGGGTTAGCTTTTTGTCTGGCATATCTCACTATTGACTCATTGTGTTTTCAGTCTCTGAAACCCTCATATCTTTCTTATGGATGTTTTTTTATTTAGATATATCTCTATCAGGTTTAGAAATTGAAGAGGGGAACAATTAATTTTTTAAAATTATTTTTATTCTGAACTTAAAACACTAAACAAAATGGGCATTCCATGTAGCAGAATAGAGAAGGAAGATTTCATGAACTGCAGCTTTCCATTATGTATAATTTGCCTTTATTTATAAATACACACATTCAGCCTGAAGCTTTCAAAGCTGCCCTAATTTGTCTGTGCTTCTTTCTGACTTTCCTTTTCTTTTCATTAAAAAAAATGTCTTAATGGTCCTCCTTCCTTTCCCCTTTCCCTTCCTTCTTTATCCCTATTAATATTCACCTTCCCCACTCCATCTTACCACCCATTAGGCAAGAAAAAGTCAAACAGAGGGGCAGCTAGGTGGCACAGTGGATAGAACGCTGGCCCTGAAGTCAGGAGGACCTGAGTTCAATCCGGCCTCAGACTCATAACACTTACTAGCTGTGTGACCTGGGGCAAGTCACTTAACCCCATTGCCTGAGCAAAAAAAAAAAAAAAGAAAAAGTCAAACAAAGCCTTTGCATACACTTGAAAAACAAATTCCCACATTGACACCGTCCAAAAATATATGTCTTATTCTTCTTCTTGGGGGTATCAGTTCTCTGTCAAGAAGTGAGTAGCAAGCTTTGTCAGTCCTCTGGATACATAGTTGATCATTGCATTGATCAGAGTTATCAGATCTTTGAAATATGTGCTTCTTTGTTATGTTGCTAGAAAATAAATTGTTTTCTTGGCTTTATTTATTATTTCATTCTGCATCAGTTCATATAGGTCTTCCTGGGTCTCTTTGAGGCCATCCATTTTGTCGTTTCTTAAAGTAATATTCTATTATATTCACGTACCATAATTTGTTTAGCTCTTCCCCAGTAAATGAATGTCCCCTTCATTTGTAGTTCTTTGCTACTACAAAAGATTGCTATAAATATTTTTGTAAATATAAGTCCATTTTCTCTTGTTTATCTCTTTGAGGGTATATACCTAGTAGTGATTTTTCTGGGTCAAAGCATACGTATACACAATTGACTTTTGTTTGCACAATTCTAAATTGTTTTCCAGAAATGCTAGATCAGTTTCGAAGTTCTGTTGGCAGTACAATGCTTCCCTGCAGCCCCTCCAGAAATTGTCACTTTCCTTTTTTGATGTTTTGGTGGGTATGAGGTAGAACTTAAGAGTTCCTTTAAATTAACATCTTTCTAGTTATTAGTAATTTGGAGTGTTTTTTCATGTTTATTGATAACTTGAATTTCTTGCCTGTTTTGACCTTTTATCAGTAGGGGAATGGCTATTCTTATAAATTTGAACTAGTTCACTGTGTATCTTGAATATGAGATCTTTATTAGAGAAACTCGCTGCCAGGGTGAGTGGGTGATTTTTCATACCTGAGTTTAGAGCTTTCCCTTTATCCCTAGTAAATTTCATCTCAAAATATTCAGTCAGATGTTTTGGCTTTTTGGTATCTCTTTACATAATAACTTTGTCATCTTTTGTAATATCCTCCCTAGCTTTAAATCTGAAAATCATGATAAGTGTGCCACCTTTGTCTTCTGGTCATTGATAAATGTATTGATCAAAACAGGATTAGGGACAGAGCTTTGAACATCTTGTTAGACATCTTCCTCTACATCCAGGGTTTCTTAGTCTGTGATACGTGAATTTTTTTTTTAAACATTATTATTTCAATACAACTCTTCTTTTTTATTCTTATATATTTTATTGTATGTACTTAAAAATCATTATTCTGAGAAGAGATCCATAGGCTTTTCCAGACTGCCAAAAGGCCCTGACGCAAGAAGGTTTAAGAACCCCTACCTACATGACCTTTGATGAATGACTTAACCTCTCTGGGTCTGAATTTCTTTATCTCTAAAATGAGAGTTTTGGATTGGATAACCTCTGCAGTCCATTCTAGTGCCAGATCTGTCATTTTGTGGCACCTCCTCTACTACTATAGAATCTTGCTACTTCGTTGGTATCTTTTTCATGTGTGTATGCTTTATCACTCTATCCCTCATATAGCTCCCAAATTGTACCTTTAGTATGTGGGTCTGATCATGTTACTCCTCTGCTTAGAAGCCTTCAGTAGCTCCCCGTTCCCTATAGTATAATAAATAAATTTTGTAATTGAAGACACTGTACCAGGAGTGGAAAACCTGCAACCTCGAGGTCACATGTGGCCCTGTAGGTCCTCAAGTCTGGTCCTTTGACTGAATCCAAACTTTACAGAATAAATCCTTTTATTAAGGGGGTTCGTTCTGTGATGTTTGAATTCAAAAGGCCACACTTGAGGACCTACAGGGCCACATGTGGCCTTGAGGCTGCAGCTTCTCTGTTCCTGCGTGACTGTACCATCTTAGAGTAAACCCAATTTTCCAACCTTATTTTATATTCTTTTTCATGAATGTAACAGCCAGAATGAATTACCATTTTCCTATCTTGTCCCTCTCTTGACTCTTAGCCTTCACGTAGGCTGTCTGTCATACACTAAAATGCATTTAATTTTCATTTCTAGCTTTGAAACCTCTCTTTTCCTTCAAGGTTCAGATAAGGTACCACCTCTTCTGTGAAGCCCTCCATGATTTCTCCTAGTTGAAAATGATTTGTCCCTTCTCAGATCTTTTATTACAGCATTTCAGTTCTTCCCTTTGCTATATTAAATTATGTCTTTTAACAAACTTATTTGTGAATAGTGTGTTGTTTTTTTTTAACCACATATCAGATTGTATAGTCCTTAAGGGCAGGGATTGTCATTTTTTTTGGGGGGGGTTAGGCAGTTGGGGTTAAGTGACTTGCCCAGGGTCACACAGCTAGTAAGTGTCAAGTGTTTGGTCTGAGGCCAGATTTGAACTCAGGTCCTCCTGACTTCAGGGCCGGTGCTCTGTCCACTGCACCACCTAGCTGCCCCTTGGGGTTGTCATTTTCGACCTATCTTCCCAGGACCTAGAAAAGTGCTTTGTATGTTTTGTTGTTTGTTTGTAGCATGCATTGAATAATGAAATAAAGTGAATTATCTTTTCAAGCCCTTTCTAAATTTCTTGAGGTCATGATTCCTTGCATTATAAGTACCTGATACTTGTTGTTCTGCTTGATTTCCACAGATAGGAAAATGCTATTGAGTATGGTTTATATTCATTGGATTGTACTGTGCTCTCTAGAAGGATACAAGTAAATAAAGGGAACTTGGAGTTTCTGTATTTTTAATGCTTGCCTAATTATTTACTTGCGTTACAGTGAATCTGAGTAGTGTTTCACAGATTTTGCTTCATCCTCTGTTCCTGACGTTATATGTTTTAGGTCTGTTGAATAATGTATTGAACAAATGTTTACCGAGCCCCCATGGTGATGACTCCTTCTCATCAACCACCCTTGTCTTTCAGAGGTCCCTGTCACTATCAAGACATTACCGTTCTTCCAGTCTCTCAAGTTCACATCCTCAACTCTTCACTGCAGGCCATCGCCAAAGCCTGTCATTTCTGCTTCATTGCATCTGTCATGTATATCCTGTGACCTTCACTCACACAGCCGCACTGTGGCTCACGCCCTCATCACTGCCCTGATCTGTCGCAGCCGGTTCCTAATGTATCTCTGAACCTCGAGTTTCTCCTGTTCCATTCATCCTCTCTGCTGACTCAGTGTTCTAGAGAAAGCCACCTTCCTGAACCATGCTTTCCAGTGGCTCTCAATTACTTCTAAGCTCCAATATAAACTTACCCCATTCCTCACACTATACTCCAACTGTTCTTCATCATGACCCGTCTTCTTTCATCTCTCTGTTTTTTACACTGCCTGTCTTCCAGGCTGGAGTGCTCTGGTGTTGAACCTCTATCTCTTAGTTTCTCTGGCTTCCTTCAAGACTCAACTAAAATCCCACCTTCTGTAGGAGGTATTTCCCTGTCCCCTCAACCATTAGTGCTTTCACTTCTTAACTCTAGATGTTTGTATCTCTCAGTGTTTGTTTTTTTATTTTATTTTTTTATTAATTTATTTTGATTTATCAATAATCACTTCCATATGCTTTTGAGTTTAAAATTTCCCCCCCCTTTGTTCCCACCACCCTCCCCAAGACGGCGCATAATCTGATAATAGGCTATACATTTACATTCATATTAAACATATTTTCACATTAGTGATGTTGGAAGTAGAAATTAAAACCAATAAGAGGAACCGTTAGAAAGAGGAAACAAAACTCAACAGAAGAGAAAACAAATTAGCAATTTGGCTTCCATAGTTCTTTCTTTGGGTGTGGATAGCGTTTTCCATCACAAGGCCTCTGGAGATGTCTTAGATCCTTGTATTGCCAGGAAGGGTTAAGTTTATGAATATTAGTCATCACACAGCATGGCTGTTATTGTGTACAACATTCTTTTGGTTCTGCTCACTTCACTCAGCATCAGACCATACAAGTCTTTCCAGGTTTTTCTGAAGTCAGCCTGTTCATCATGTCTTATAGCGTAATAGTATTCCATCACATTCATATACCACAACTTGCTCAGCCATTCCCCAGTGGATGGGCATCCTCTCAATTTCCAATTCTTTGCCACCACAAAAAGAGCTTCTATAAATATTTTTGTACATGTAGGTCCTTTTCCCATTTGTGTGATATCTTTGGGGTATAGCCCTAGAAGTGCTATTGCTGGGTCAAAGGGTATGCACATTTTTATAGCCCTTTGGCCATAGTTCCAAATTGCTCTCCAAAATGGTCGGATCATTTCACAACTCCACCAGCAGTGCATTAGTGTTCCAATTTTCCCACATCTTCTCCAGCATTTATCATTTTCCTATTTTGTCATGTTGGCCATTCTGATAGGTGTGATGTGGTACTTCAGAGTTGTTTTGATTTGCATTTCTCTAATCAATAGTGGTTTAGAGAATTTTTTCATATGACTATAGATGGCTTTAATTTCTTCATCTGAGAACTGTCTGTTCATATCCTTTGACCATTTATCAATTGGGGAATGGCTTGTATTCTTATAAATTTGACTTAATTCTCTATATAATAATTTTAGAAATGAGGCCCTTATCAGAGAGACTGGTTGTAAAAATTCTTTCCCAATTTTCTACCTTCCTTCTAATCTTAGTTGCATTGGCTTTGTATATGCAAAAACTTTTTAATTTAATGTAATCAAAATTATCTGTTTTGCTTTTCATAATGTTCTGTATCTCCTGTTTGGTCATGAATTCTTCTGTTCTCCATAGATCTGACAGGTAAACTGTTCCTTGCTCTCCCAGTTTGCTTATAGTATCAGCCTTTATATCTAAATCATGAAACCATTTTGACTTTATTTTGGTATATGGTGTGAGATTTTGGTCTATGCCTAGTTTCTGCCATAACCTTTTCCAGTTTTCCCAGCAGTTTTTTTCAAAGAGTGGGTTCTTATCCCAGAAGCTGGGGTCTTTGGGTTTATCAAATAATAGATTACTATAGTCATTGACTACTGTGTCTTGCATATTTAATCTATTCCATTGATCCACCACTCTATTTCTTAGCCAGTACGAAGCAGTTTTGATGACTGCTGCTTTATAATACAATTTAAGGTCTGGAATGGCTAGGCCACCTTCCCCTGCATTTCTTTTCATTAGTTCTGTTGATATTCTGGACCTTTTGTTCTTCCAAATGAATCTTGTTATTATTTTTTCTAACTCTATAAAATAGTTTTTTGGTAGTTTGATTGGTATGGCACTGAATACGTAAATTAGCTTAGGTAGAATTGTCATTTTTATTATATTAGCTCGGGCTACCCATGAGCGACTGAAGTTTTTCCAGTTATTTAGATCTGATTTTATTTGTGTGAAAAGTGTTTTGTAATTGTGTTCATAGAGTTCCTGGGTTTGTTTCAGGAGGTAGACTCCTAAATATTTTATAATGTCTACAGTAAGTTTAAATGGAATTTCTCTTTCTGTCTCTTGCTCTTGGGCTTTGTTGGTAATATATAGAAATGCCGATGATTTATGTGGGTTTATTTTATAGCCTGCAACTTTGCTAAAATTGTTTGTTATTTCAAGTAGTTTTTTCCTTGATTCTCTGGGATTCTCTAAGTATGACATCATGTCATCTGCAAAGAGTGATAGCTTTGTTTCTTCTTTGCGTATTCTAATGCCTTCAATGTCTTTTTCTTCTCTTGTTGCTAAAGCTAACGTTTCCAGTACAATATTGAACAACAGTGGTGATAATGGACATCCTTGTTTCACCCCCGATCTTACTGGAAATGCTTCTAGCTTGTCCCCATTACATATTATGCTTGCTGAAGGTTTTAGATACATGCTGTTTATTATTTTAAGGAAGAGTCCATTTATACCTGTGCTCTCTAGTGTTTTTAATAGGAATGGGTGTTGTATTTTGTCAAAAGCCTTTTCTGCTTCTATTGAGATGATCATGTGGTTTCTGTTAGTTTTGGTGTTGATATGATGAATTATGTCGATAGTTTTCCGAACCAGCCCTGCATTCCTGGTATAAATCCTACCCGGTCATAGTGTATTATTCTTGTGATAAGTTGCTGTAATCGGTTTGCTTTGTTTAAAATTTTTGCATCTATATTCATTAGAGAAATTGGTCTATAATTTTCTTTCTCTGTTTTGACTCTTCCTGGTTTAGGTCTCAGCACCATATTTGTATCATAAAAAGAATTTGGTAAGATTCCTTCTTCACCTATTTTACCAAATAGTCTATATAGTATTGGAATTAATTGTTCTTTAAATTGGAATTCGCATGTAAATCCATCTGGCCCTGGAGATTTTTTCCTAGGGAGCTCATCAATTGCTTGTTCAATTTCTTTTTCTGAGATGGGGTTATTTAAGTATTTTACTTCCTCTTCTGTTAATCTGGGCAATTTATATTTTTGTAAATATGTATCCATTTCACTAAGATTGTCAAATCTGTTGGCATATAGTTGGGCAAAGTGATTCCTAATTGTTGTTTTAATTTCCTCTTCCTTGGTGGTAGTTTCACCCTTTTCATTCTTGATACTAGTAATTTGGTTTTCTTCTTTCTTTTTTTTTAATTTATTTTTTATTTTTAATTAGATAAACCTTTGGTTAATCTAATTAAAACTGATTACAACTGTAGGTACCTAGTTATTTACATATTGCCTTCCTCATTAGAGTGAATCATCTTTGATGGTAGGAACTGTTTTTTGCCTTTGTATCTCTCAGTGTTTGACATGGTGTCGAACAAGAGTAATAAATGCTTGTTGACTAGCTACTTGTTAGTACAATCTAGAATTGCTCCTTAGTGTAATGAATTTATCCGTATACTTCATGAAAAACTTTATGGGCCAAGAATTTTAACAGAACAGATTGCAAATCCTGAATTTAGTAGTCCAAAATGGAACATGTGGGAAACTTTCATATGTGTAGCCTGAGTGCTGAAGATCTTTATGTATTTGGTTGGAATCATATATATTTTGTAACTTTTTTTTTAGCCTTTGAAAAGCATGTTAGTTATTTTTAAGTTTTTTTAGTATTTTTTGTTTCATTCATTGCCATAGTTATTTCAAGTATCTTTTCTCCCCCTCCCCCTCCCAAAGAACCATTCCATATATTTTTTAGGGGAAGGGGGAAAGTCAATACAACTGATGGATACATTCATTGCACATGTTTTCAGACTTTTTCAGTATATAACAGCTGTTAACTTCCCATCTCCAGAGAAGGGGGTAGGTTAGAGGTGTCTTCTCATCTCTCTTCATTACAGTTTTGTTTGATCTTTGTAATTTTGTTATACCACTTTTGATTTTTGGGTGTTCATTCTTTTCATTTACATTGTTGTAATTACTGTGTATGTTTTTTTTTCCTTGTCTATGCTTACTTTACTCTGCATCACATTATATAGATCTTTCTATGCTTCTCTGTATTCATCTAGCATGGTCGTTTTAGTTGCTTGGGAATTAGTAACTTCAAAGTTATTTCCTAAGCTCTACTGTTACATGCAACTGGTTTTGACCCTGGCCTTATTTGGAAAGTGTGTCCTTGAAACTTTTGTCTTTACCCTTTTTGTTTTGTTGTCTTTCAGTAATATTGTGTTTCAGTCTTTAGTTACTTCCTCACTAGCTCGTTATTACAGTCTCTCGACAGTCTTTTCTGTGCTTGTCCTTTTCAGTTTACAATATATTTAAAATAATGTACAGTTTTTTCCCCTCTGTAGTCATCCTAAGTAATTACTATTTTATTTTGGGGGTTCAGGCAATTTGAAATCCTGCCATATATTTGTATCTTTCTATATGCTAGAACAAATGTTTGAGATTACCTTGGGGGCACATATTTGAAATGTTTCTAGTGAATGCAGAATACAGAGTTAATTCAGGTATTAGCTTTGTGTGATTTACCTTTGATGGTTTAATATTGCCCATAGTGTTTACTAAATATTTTATTCACTATGATATTTTGTTTACAAAGTTCATTGAAAATACGATCATTTTTAGCATTATTTTCAAATTATATTGAAATTATGTATATATATATATATATTTATTTATTCCTTCACCTCTTACATTCTTTTAATTTGAAGGATTTTTAAAGACTTAAATACTTAAAGGTTTTTCAGCTATAAAGACTGATCGGATTGTATCTAAGAATTCTTTCAATTCTCCAGACTTCCGAAAATCAATCTGGGGGGGGGGATTCTTTTTTTTTTAACCCAGCATATTTTAATTTTTAAATTTCATTTCCTATAAGGGATTGATAGAAACATTGGTCAAAACACTTAGCACTGTGTGTTTTAGTATTCCGTACTAATACAGCTGATAGCCATGTTGTGTAGATGCAATTTGTTTATTGGTTGTTTGAAAGGTGTTTCAGATGGTTGTAAGTCCTATTTTGAGTAGCTGTTTGAAGATAAGAAGCTGTGAAAATATTTCCCTTTAAATATGTCCCTCTATTGTTCTTTTAGTCATGCTGTTCTACTCTGTTTTTTAGTGAAAATTCATCATATATAAGGACTTTGTTTAAATTGCTCTTTAAAGAAGTCATCAGTTTTATAAAATTAAGGGCTTTATTTATAGTCTAGAGTAGCAGGTCTCAAAGTGTGGTCCAGGGACCCCAAAGGTCTCCAACATACTTTTAGGGGGTTCACAAGATCAAAGTTATTTTCAAAATAATGGTAAATTCAGTTGCTGACATAGTCAGTAGTATTCAAATAAACAAAAGCTCTTTAGCGGGAGAGAGAGGTCCTTAATTTTTTAAGAGTATAAAGTGGTGGGGCAGCTAGGTGGCGCAGTGGATAGAGTACCAGCCCTGAAGTCAGGAGGACCTGAGTTCAAATCTGGCCTCAGACCAAACACTTGACACTTACTAGTTGTGTGACCCTGGGCAAGTCACTTAACCCCAATTGCCTAAAAAAAAAAAAAATACAAAAAAAAATACAAAAAAAAAAAGTATAAAGTGGCCCTGAGACTAAAACATTTGTTTTGGAGTACTTCTTTTATGCAGTATAGTTAGATTTTTAGGTGATCCTTATGAACATTTCATATAAAATATATGGTCATTCCTTTATAAATTCTTGTCCTCAAGTGTGATATAAATGATTCTGCCCTATTAAAAAAACCTCATTAATTTGAGATAGAGCACCAGTCAGTGGAGATTCTCCATATTAATACATTAGGGCTTATTATTCTGAGAAATTTGTTAAAAAAATTTCAAAGATACATATGTTAGAACCTCATTTTGTTAAGACAAGGTTCGGGAAGATAAAGAAAGCCCAGCGAAGGTTAACATGGTCTGCGATTTAACTAAATTTTGCTGAATTAAGTTTTTAAACGGTGTATTTTGAAATATCATTGGATAGAAAAAAATAATAATAGGGACTCAAACTGTGATTTCATTGCTATGTGGAACTTCCAGGTATGGAAATTCCCTCTGGCAATGCAGGTTGGTACCTTCTCTGTAGCTTTTAGTGTCTAAGAGTTGCCTGGAGCATTGTTAGGAGGTCGAGAGACTTGCCTAGAATCACAGGCTGTATGTGTCACAAGTACAACTTAAATCCATGTCTTCCTGCCTTTAAGGTTAACTTTCTGTCTACTAATATAGGAAAAAAAAACTTTGAAAAGAAGTCAGTGATATTGAAATTTCATGTCTACAGGAGCTAGAGTATATTTGATAGTTCCAGAAATTTAAAAAAAAAATTACACGGATGATGGCACAAATTGTGTTCTGAAAAGGCTGAAAAACTTAATACTTAGTATTAAATTCTCTGTAATGTTTTATACATAGGCAAGGGTTCTTATTTTGATAACTGTATTTTGACATGATTATTTCCTTTCTTATGCATTTTATTTTGTGCATTCAAAAGCATTATTTTGACTTTAAGGGGTTTCATTAGATTGCCAAGGAGGCCTATGATAAAAAAAAAGGTTAAGAATCCTTATAATCTTATACTAATGGTGTAATAACTTTAGGCAAAACACTTGAAATTGGATTGTAATTGACTTATACTAACTCATGGGCAGGATATTGATGTTTTATGGCAGAAAAAGTCTATTAGCTTGCTTCAGAGTTGAGGTAATATGACCTATGTCACAGTAATACTTTACAAATCATTACAGCACAACTTTAAAATAACTTTGGGTAGGGGTGGACCTTTTAAGCATTCATCATATTTTATGACTGTTTGTATAGATGCCCAAAGTGGTTGAGTTTATATTTTCCTAGAAGTGTCATTTTGATCACTGAGAGTTAAGTCTGCTTGGGTGTACATTTCAGCTGAATAATGACACAGAAACTGGGATCTTAGAAATGTGGTTCAGTTGAAGCTGTGGAGCATAGTGTCTGGGTGCCAGATCTCCCTCTTGCTGACACTGCCTCCCACTAGCACATAATGGGATTCACTGCTCTGTTTGAGATGAACTCTGTGAAACACAAAGTCAGAGCAGTAGAGGCAGGAGAAGAAAATTATAAAAAGACCTCCTTTTAGGAAAGCAGCATGTTTGGGGGACTTGGATATTCTGGGGTGTGTTTGCTTCTGTGGCTGTGGGCATCCTCCTATGCTTTGTATATTCCTCAAGGTATTCTTTTGTTTCAGGTCATTTATTCGTGCTGCTGATCACCTAGAATTTCTGACACATAAGGCACCCCAGGAATTATGAGCCTTTCATAGGGTCAATAGCAGCAATGTCCTTGATCTAGAGTACCCTCAAAGTTATGCCTTTTTCTTTTCTACTTTTCTTTCACTGTGCCATGTTACGGGTTAGAGTGCCCTGACATCTAGTACTTATATTCACCAAGACATGTCTTGTTCTTGTGAAATGTTTGTCATGGCTCTAGCAAAGAAAATTTAATACGGGACTGTTTTAATATGCACTGATTATATTTGTTACCTAGGACTGAATTATATTTTGTCTTTCATTACCAGTTTTCTTTTTATATGTATCGCTTTTATCTCCACATTTAGACCCTGAGCTCTTTGAAAGCAGAGAACATCTTATATTTGTTTGTATCCCCCAGACAGCCCAACACAATACCTTACACGTATATGCTAAATAAACATTTGTTGATTTTTCTCCTCGTTTGACATGATGTCCTCCACAACTCTCTCATCCTCTATGATTTTCTCCCATCAGTCCTCCCTAAAGCATCTCCTCAGTGCCCTCAAGTATAACCTCTTATTTTTTTAATGTTTAATGGCTTCCATTGAACTAATGAGGCTGTACGTCTGTTGTCTCCCATTCTTATTTTATGGTTTGTCAGCCTCCTTTTCCAGTAACACATTCAGTGATGTTTTGTGACAGTTCTCAGTGGTAATATTCTGCAGCTGACTCATACCTACCATGCCTCTTCCCATTGCTCCTTGTGTAATTTGCCATTTTGATTCTTTGGAGATCATCAGGTTCCATGATTTAAAGCCGCATAGCATTCCTGGCAGGATACTCATGTTTAGCTTTTGTAGCTGTAAGCAGTTTGGATTTACTTCCCAAATATGACCCCATCTAACTTTCTAACCAACTAACTTGACACTAATCTAACTAACTTGACTCAGTTCATTATTCTTTTTAGTACCTGTCCAAGATGTATGTGTATGCATATTTATATTACATATATTTGAGTATTTTTATATGTCCATATCTTAATCTAGGAGGGAGGTTTAGTTGGTGTACAGAATTCACTTCACTGATCTGCATAGGTTACCCATATGTAACGTACAGTTTTAAAGAGTTATTTGGGGGTACTGAGAGGTTAAATGATTTGTCCATGATCACATACAAAACAAGACTTGACTTGGGTCTTCCTGACTCCAACGCCAACAATATCATTTTGCCTTCTCAAGATCTATATACACATAAATATGGACTGATTTGACATGACATCTTGCCTTTTGATCTGCCTTTTAGAGTCCAGACCATATAAGTTTTTACCTGTTTTGCTTTAAAATTGTGTCTGTTTAACTCAGTATTTCTTGCATTGTATAGATTTCACTAAAAACGTTTTATAATGTACTAGAGCGTATTGAAATTAGTCAGGCTTCAATTCCATATAGAAGCACTGGTGAACCTTTATCTTAGTAGAGTATTTTTCTTTACTACATACTTTGGGCATCTTCCATGATGGAAACTAAACCCTTCAGGTGAATATGCCTGTAATTCATATCTCAATTGTTGTCAGTATTCAGCGGATTATTGAAAGTTAGCTCCACTCACTAGCGCAACAGAGCTTGTGGCTGCAGGGGATCAGGGATCCTGGTCACAGTTCCATAGTTGAAAAGAGTGCTTGTGGTCATTCACAAACCAGTGCACAGTACAGAAGAGGAATAAACACACCTCTCCCTAGATCATACCGCCTTGGAAGAGCCAGAAACCTACAGGTCCCCAGAATCACCTTTGAAAGCAACTGCAGGGGTAGAGCCAAGATGGTGGAGTAAAAGCAGTGACTTGCTTGAACTGTCCCCCGAACCCCTGCAAATACCTATAAAAAATGGCTTTAAACAAATTCTAAAGCAGCAGAACCCACAAAAAGACAGAGTGAAACAAATTTCCAGCCCAAGACAACCTGGAAGGTTGATCAGAAAGGTATATCACACCGGGCGGGGAGAGGAGCGCAGTTCTGCGTGGGTGCATGGGCCACAGCGAACCTGGAGCAGGCCTCAGAGGACTGGGTTGCGGGCAGCTTTGGGGGTTTCCAGACTTCTCAGCCCAAGAACACCAGGGACAACTTAGAAGGTCAGTGGGAAAAGTCTGTTTCTGAGGTGAGAGAGAGAAGCACAGGGTCCTAGCTCCAATTCCCGAGCACGGCCCCAGGACGGCAGCTGCTTCCTGAGCTTCTAGGCCACAGACTGAGGGGGAATCAAGTGACTGATCAGAGGGGGATTGCAGGGATCTCTTTTCCAGTGGTGAGGCAAGATTCTCTTGCTTTGCCCGTGCTTGGATCTGGGTCACAGTTCTGGGTGGTGGTCCTGGGGGAAGAAGGAGTGCTGGCACAGTGGAGTTCGTAGTGGCAGTGGAGAGGAAATCCTCCTCACAGTTCCAAGACAGAAAAGAGTGCTTGTGGTCACTGATAGACCAGAGCACAGGCCAGGAAAGGAGTAAACACCTCACTCCTTATCATACTACCTTAGAAGAACTGAAAATTTACAGGTCCCTAGAAATATCTCTGAAAACAGCTGTACAAACCCTCAAAGCTTGGGACAGTACATTCTCCACATTAGAAGCAGACTCCTACCTTAACAAAGAGTTTAAAACTCAAGTAATTATCTGGGATCATGACCAAACCTCACAAAAAGAGTCAGACCATAGAATCTTTTTTTTGGTAACAAAGAAGATCAAAATGTACAACCAGAAGACAACAAAGTCAAAACTCTTACATCCAAAGCCTCCAAGAAAAATTTGAATCAATTCCAGGCCTTGGAAGAGCTCAAAAAGGATTTTGAGAAGCAAGTAAGAGAAGTAGAGGAAAAACTGGGAAGAGAAATGAGAGTGATACAAGAAAATCATGCAAAACAAGTCAACAGCTTGTAAAGGAGACCCAAAAAAATACTGAAGAAAATAACACCTTAAAAAATAACCTAACCCAAATGGCAAAAGAGATCCAAAAAGCCAGTGAGGTGAAGAATGCCCTAAAAAACTAAATTGACCAAATGGAAAAGGAAGTCCAAAAACTTACTGAAGAAAATACTTCCTTAAAAATTTGAATAGAGCAATTGGAAGCTAGTGACTTTATAAGAAATCAAGACACTGTAAAACAAATCCAAAAGAATGAAAAAATAGAAAACAATGTGAAATATCTCACTGGAAAAACAACTGACCTGGAAAATAGATCCAGGAGAGAGAATTTAAAAATTATTGGACTATCTGAAAGCCATGATCAAAAAAAGAGCCTAGACATCATCTTTCAAGAACTTATCAAGGAAAACTGCCCTGATATTTTAGAACTAGAAGGCAAAATAGAAATGGACAGAATCCATCAATCTCCTCCTGAAAGACGTCCCCAAAGGAAAACTCCTAGGAATATTGTAGCCAAATTCCAGAGTTCCCAGGTCAAGGAGAAAATATTTCAAGCAGCCAGAAAGAAACAATTCAAGTATTGTGGAAACACAATTAGGATAACACAGGATTTAGCAGCTTCTGCATTAAAGGACTGCAGAGCATGGAATATGATATTCTGGAGGGTAAAGGAGATAGGATTACAACCAAGAATCACCTACCCAGCAAAACTGAGTATAATCCTTCAGGGGAAAAAATGGTCATTCAGTGAAATAGAGGACCTTCAAGCATTCTTGATAAAAAGACCAGAGCTGAACAGAAAATTTGAATTTCAAATGCAAGACTCAAGTGGAACATTAAGAGGTAAACAGGAAAGAGAAATCATAAGAGACGTATTAAGGTTGAACTGTTTACCTTCTTGCATGGAAAGATGATATTTATAACTCAGGAGACCTTTGTCAGTATTAGGGTAGTTGGAGGGGAAAAAAAATTATATGTATGTATATAGATAGATAGATAGAGGTCACAGGGTGACTAGAAGATGAAAAGGTCATATCTGGACAATAAAATTAAGAAGTGAGAGAGGATTATACTGGGAGAGGGAGAAAGGGAAAGGTAAGATGGGTTAAATTATCTCAGAAAAGAAACAGAAAAGAAAAGGCTGTTACAGTAGAGCGGAAATGGGAAGGTGAGAGGGAATGAGTAAATCTTATTCTCATAGGATTTTGCTTATGGAGGGAATAACATACACACACAATTGTGTATGGAAATCTGTCTTACCCTATAGGAAAATAGGGGGGAGGAAGGGGACAAGAGAGCAGGGGGATGATAGAATGGAGGGCAGACTGGGAGAGGGGGTAATCAGAAGCAAACACTTCTGAGGAGGGACAGGGTCAAAAGAAAGAATAGAATAAATGGGAGGGAGCAGGATAGGATTAAGGGAAATAGAGTTAGTTTTTCACAACGTGACTTCTATGGAAGTGTTTTGCATGACTGCACATGTATAGCCTGTATTCAGTTGCTTGCCTTTTCAATGAGGGTGGGTGGAGAGGGAGGAAGGGAGAAAATTTGGAAGCCAAAGTTTTAAAAACACGTTTAAAAAAAACGTTTTCACATGCAACTGGGAAATGAGAAATACAGGAAATGGGGTACAGAAATCTGTCCCATCCTGCAGGAAAATAGAATGGGTAGAGGATAAGAGAAGGGGGGAGGAGATAGAAGGGAGGGCAGACTAGGGGAAGGGGTATTCAGTATGCATGCCATCTTGGAGTGGGGGGAGAGACGAGATGGGGTGAAAATTTGGAACTCAAGGTCTTGTGAAGGTGAATGTTGAAAACTAAAAATAAATAAATTAAAAAAAAAGAAAGCGGCTGCACAAAAAATCTGAAGTTTGGTACAGTGCTCCCTCGCATTTGGGAAGTAAAGCCCCACTTTAGTATAGATTTAAAAGTCAAGAAATAGACTGAAAAATGAACAAGCAACAGAAACAATTCTGACCATAGAAAGTTAGTATGCTGACAAGGAAGATCAAAATACACGCTTAGAAGGAGACAACAAAGTCAAAATTCATGCATCCAAAGCCTCAAAGAAAAATGTGAATTGTTCTCAGGCTATGGAAGAGCTCAAAAAGGATTTTTTAAATTGAGTAAGAGAGGTAGAGGAAAAATTGGGAAGAGAAATGAGAGTGATACAGCAATAGCTTGGTAAAGGAGGCACCAGAAAATACTGAAAAAAAATAACACCTTAAAAAACAGAATTGGCCAAATGGTAAAAGAGGCACAAAAATCTAATGAAGACAATCCTTGAAAAACAGAATTGACCAAATGGAAAACACTATACAAAAATTACTGAAGAGAAGAACTCCTTAAAAAGTAAAATTGGTGGGGAAGGGGGTAATCAGAAGTAGACACTTCTGAGGAGGGACGGGGTCAAAAGAGAGAATAGAATAAATGGGGGGCAGGATAGGATGAAGGGAAATATACTTAGTTTTTCACAACATGACTACATTGCTCTCAGAAAAACATGGAAAGAGTTACATGAACTGATGCAAAGTGAAATGAGCAGAACCAGGAGAATATTGTACACAGTAAGAGCAATATTATATGACAATATACTATGAATAACTTTGCTATTCTCAGCAATACAGTGACCCAAGACAATTCTGTATGACTTAACGATGAAAAAGGAAAGAACTGATAGAGCCTGAATGCAGATCAAAGATACTTCTTTATTTTTGTTCGTTTTTTAAAAAAATCTGTGTTTTCTTTCACAGCATGACTTACATTTTAATTTTTGCATGACCACACATGTATAACCTATGTCAAATTGCTTGCCTTCTCAGTAGGGGAGAGGGGAAGGTGAAAGAGAATTTGGAACTCAAAGTTTGAAAAAAAAATGTTAAAATTGTTTTTATATGTAATTGGGGGACAATAAAATATTAAATGAGATTTAAAAAAAAAGAAAATTAGCTCCATTGTTGTCATTTAAAATCTTGTATAATTCTAATGTTTAAGTAGGATACACCTTGCGTGAGGACAGATTTCAATAATGCATTTTATTTTACAGAGTTAAATGTCTTTAAAATTAAGCATACTGTTAACACAACTAGATTTTATGTTCTTTATGCCTGTCAGTTGTGTGACTACATAAATTCTACTTGCTGTACAGAATTGTCTGTGAAAACTACCTGTTGCCACTTCATGTTTTCATTGAATATACTTTTGATACCTGGATAGATAATTCTCACAAAGATTTTATAGAGGTGAGAAAGTTGGCAGATGGGTCAGTAGATACTGATTTGTCTTGGTCATGTCTGTTGTGAGGAGAATACCATCCATGTCCTTTCTCATTCTTTTGGAATCTTTTTTATTTTATTATCTTGAGAACAAATTTCTGATTGCCTTTAAAATTGTGTTATCACTAACATGCATTTCTTCCTTGATGAACTGTCCCAAATGGATGATGAAGTAGAAATACTATTAAATCTCCTATTAGAAATAGCTATGTCTTTGTCAAAGGTCATATGAAAAAAACAAATTTACACTCAGAGGTGAACAAACATATACATTGTTGTACCATAAGGTATTTGTCTCAAAGCATTTATTATATATTTGCTGTGGTGAACACACACAGGGCAGGGCACTTGAGTACTTGCAGAGGTTATTTAAAAAGTGGTATGAAACTCAAATGGAAACTTCTGACTACATATTGACTTAGAAACCCATAAATTAACATTATCTATGCTGTATTTTTACCTATTTTATTAAACATTTCTCAATTACATTTTAATCTAGTTTTCCCCTAGCACTCAGGGAAAAGTTTGATACTTCTGGTTTCAATAACCCATGGACAGTGCCTTCTAACTTAGTAGGAGGTTCAGAAATAGACAAAGAATATTATAATAGAAAATAATACACTATAAATGTATCAGGGAATTGAAAAACAGAGTGCTGTGTGAGGTCTGAAGGGGGAAAGGTCATATTAATGGAAAAACAATGGGAAAGGAAAGAACATGGTTTATGATGTCCTTAAAGTAGTGTTTCTGCAAAGACCATTTAAGAGGTTTAGGCTCAAAACATACATGTACTGTTGTCCAGCTTCTAATTATATATTTTTTACTAAACTATAGTGCTAAAATAAGATACTGTCAATGCTTTATTAGTTTGGAAGAATAAAAATAATAGGGAAGGAGAGTGTACCAGAAAATTTCATGTTCATACTAAGGAATTAAGAGTGGATTCCTTGATTAAGAAATCCTTGAATGCATTTTAGTGCTTTCTTAATATTGAGAGGCAAACTAGAAATATCTCAACATGATCATTTCATAACTTTAATTCTAACAAAAACTTAAAATCTCTGTATTTTATAAGTTGATAATATGGGGATTCAGAAAAACTTCCCTGCCTAGGTATATTGGATACAGGACTTAACTAAATTCTCCCCCGTGTTATGTATGAGTCGAGTGACTTTAGTTAAGTCACTGAACCTTTTTGTCAGTTTCTTCATTTGTAAAGAGTAGGCTACTTTAAAGAGTTTTTTTTTTTTAAAGACTCTAATGAGAGTTCACGAAACATTTAACTAAGTGCTTTAATATCTGGGCATACAAAGACAAAAATAAAAGTCTCTACCTTCCAGGAATATTAAATCTCCTGGGGTAATCTGGTATGTCTACAAGTAAGTAACTACAAAGCATATAGAAAATAACTAGTGGTAATCAGAATACATAATGGAGAAAAGCAACAAATAAGTATCTTTTATGGGATCTCTGAGAAGGGTTATTTTTTTATGTCACACAAAGTAACCTTTTAGAATGTAATTTTTAAAAAGGCATCAGACCTCTTTACACATTTTATGTGAACTTGAATTTTATATAGATTGGTATAACTAACAAATATGAGTTTTTGCATTTGGGACATATTTAATTATTAGAATGAATTTCTTATCTTCTTTACCATTTGTTTTATCAATTCAAGCAGAATTTAATGCCTTGCAGAATGTCAACTTTTATTTATTCTGCATAGGTTCCCTGAAATCCCTGTAGGGGAAGTTAGCAAGCTCTCTGAAGGACAAAGTGATCTACTAAAGTTTCAGAGCATGGTTCATTGAGGGAGGTATCTGTTGTTTCTTGAAGTCCAGCATCAAAGATCCAGTCATTAACATGCACCTGCTGTACTACAGATTCAGAGTCTGAACAGTCCGTAAGAAGATTGGAAACAGTAACAGCACGTTCGTTTGAAGAGAGGAGAGAACGTTTGAACAATAGAAAAAGCAGAATGTCTGAAGGAAAGGATTGTGGTGGTGGAGATTCCCTGTCCAACGGCATCAAAAAGCACAGGTAGGATGATCTATTTCAATGTGTAATAATTGTGAATTTTATAGTACAAAATAAAGTTTGTCTGGATTCAGTAAATAATTTTTCCTTTTCTAAATCTTTTTCCCCCTTGGGTGCTCAGGGTGATGCTTCTTTTCCAAATGCTTTTTCTTCTGCCTGCTTAAGAGAAGCATGTAGAAATTGGGGAAGTAAGGCACAAAGTTTTGATCTTTTTGTGTCAGCAAACGACCTGGCAGACAGTATCTAGATGCTTCAGTCACCTTTCTCAGGCTTGTCCAGATGCGCTGCTGAATCTGATGCTGGGCTCTTTTTTTTCCTCATGCATCTTTTATGATGATGCCTTCTATTGCTGTTTCAGTTTCCAGTCATTTGATCTTCTTGTTGATTTTATTAAGAATGAATGGTAATATTGCCAGCCTGATGACACAATTAAGTTTAAACAAAGACAATTTAATAAGAACCTTTCTTTACTGAACATATCCAGCTTACATTGCCTAATAACCTCAGTACTGTTTTTATCCCTTTGGTAGTTTAGTCAGAGACTTTGCAGAGTTAATGAGATGTTATAGACACCACCATTCTCTGGTTTCAGCGTAAAGTACAAGACAGTTAAATATGCGAATGTCACATTAATATAACAAATGGTTATTTTTTAAAATTAGTTAAGAATTGTTTTCATGTCCTAAGTAAAATTTCTCTCAGTGTAGGGTGTGTGTGTGTGAAAAAGTATTATGAGGTAGGTTTTTTTGAAATAGGTTTTTCACAGCTTTTTCTCACTTACAGAAGACAGGGAGAGGTCCCGCTGTGGAACAAGGGAAAGTATGCCCAATTTATAGTTAGAGGACCTGAGTTCAAGCCTCAGCTCTCCGCCTTATGACCCCAGTGATATTGTACAAGGCACTGACCCTCTCAGCCTTAATTTCTCATCTGTAAAATGAAGAGGTTGGAGTCCATGGCCTTAAGAGGTCTCTCTTAGCTCTAAATCTGTGATCCTAATCATTACCTTAATTACACTATAACTTGGACATACCACTTGCTTTGTGTGATGATTTTTAGGGAAGATTGAATTGAAGCATACCTTTTTTATTCACTTCAGCTCATAGGTCCTAGGAGCTCTTTGATTTCTACCACCACCTCAGTGAAAAGGAATCTGAGGAATAAACAGTCTACTTACACATTTTAGTAGCAAGCATATCCTTTCCAGTAAAAATATTTAAGTACTTACTCTGACAAGATCATGGATTGGTTAAGTTGTCAAAGCTTCTTTTTTTTTTTTAGTTAGAAAACATGCTCCTTGACTGCACGTGTATAATTTATGTCAGATTGCTCATTTTGACCTTCTCAAGGTGGGGGTAGGGGATGGAAGGGGAGAGAGAGAATTTGAAGCTCAAAAATTTTTAAAACAAAATATAAAAATAAAAAGGGATGGAGGGAGAAGACATGCCCCAGACTTGCCAGTAACAAGAGGTTCTCACTTAAAAGAAAATTTACATTTACAGTTTATTCTCTGATGACTTTGGCTAGCTACTGTGGACTCCTTTGTGAAACCAGAGCTGAATGTGCACTCTCAAAAGAAAACATTTACCCACAAACCTAGCAAAGTCTGGTTATCTAAAAAGTTACCATAAATTTTGACTACTTAACAGAAATTCATTAACCATATCAATCCAATGAAGCAGTGTGTATGAATGTACTTTGAGAAGTACAAGTACAATGATCTCACTGTAAGTAGTGTTAGTGGATTAGTATTACAGTGTTGTCTTTTTTTCTGGGATAGGACACTCTATGTGGTATGTCTGACTAGGATCATAGTGAGAACATTTGCAATATGGGCATGCCTTATCATAAACTTCTTTATCCCACCTTCATGTAGTCTTCATTTTGTTCTTTTGTTAGTGTTTTATTGGTACTTTCTGCCTTTTTTGCCATAGCCACTTTCCATTGAACCCTTCTCCCCTTTCCCATAGAGTTCTTCCTTATAACCAAGAAAAAACCCGGGCAGTGACCACCTCTGACAGACTAGAGATCATATTGTTCCCATAATTTACTACCTTTTTAGCAAGGGCAGGGAAGTCTCTTGGGAAAACTGTCTGACAATCAACAGTTCTTAAGAACTGGTGTGAGCAGTCTTAGGTAGTGGACTCCCCTCCCTGGAGCTGGCTAAGCAGATGGTGAATGGTGGTTGAGCCAATTGTGGAGATTCTGCTGAGGTCCCATCCAGCTAAAATTCTGGATTTTGTTTCATTATTTGTCGCCTGGAGCCAAGTTCATGAGAGCACTTAGTCTGAATACGTAGGATCATAGATTTAGTGCCAGAAGGGACCTTGAGACCTCTAATGCAACACCTTCATTTGACAAATAGGAAACAGAGGCTCAGAGAGTTTCAGTGACTTTTCCATGACTTCACAGTTCATAAATGTTCATAAATGTGGGGTTTGATCTCAGGTCTTATGGACTCCAGGACTTTTATCTTTTAAACCATGCTGCTTCTCCTAGGGGATATGGATATATACTGGGTGCTAGGCCTGTGATTTCACTGTTATGAGGAACTTCTGAATAAAGAACACTCCCTTTACCAATGCATATCATCACCTTTTCTGCAATTTATAGTCTTAAAGAGTTACCTGGAGAGGAGGTGTCAACACCTGACTTGCCCCACATGTGACTTACAGTACTCCAGAGTATGATTTAAACCAGATTAAAATGTAATTGGGAGATATTTAACAAAATAAATAAAAATACAGTAAAATGTAGATCCTACTGCATTTTAAGACTAAGTCGATATGTGACTGACAGGGATCCTTATATATGGTTAGCGGCCCCTGTTTCTATTTGATTTTGAAACCACTGGCCTAGGCCACTGAGAGCTTAAGTGACTTGCTGCGCCTTATATAGCTACTACTCGTGGTAGGTGGGGATGGGCTAGGGAGCTTCTGTGTTTCATATTTCATCAAAATTTTGATATCTTTGTGTTGTTTTGATTTATATTACCGTACTCATTACATATGTATTGTTCTGGCTCTCTCCTTTCTCCATTATCCGTCAATTAATACAAACTTTTTGTTTCTCTGAATTTCTCATATTCATTGTTTCTTATAGTAGTATTCCATTACATTCATGTATTTGTGCAGTCTTTCCCTAAACAATGGAAATACACTTTGTCGTGTGTGTGTGTATAAAATGTGTAAAATATATTTTGCTACTATACAAAGTGCTGCTTTGAATAGTTTATTATATGTGGGCCCTTTTTTTCTGCCATTGACCTTCTTGAGGTATTTTCCTAATAGTAGAGTTTTCTGGTTTAAAAGGATATGAGCAGTTTGGTAACTTTGTGTAATTCTAAATTGTTTTCTAGGACAGTTTAGAGTTCCACCAACTATGTATTAGTATCCACATTATTTTTTAGTTGGTTAAGTAAGAATTGTAGAAAGATCTGAAAGGCAAATGATAATTTTTTTAGAAAATAAAATTCATATAGTTAGTTAAATGATAGACTCATGGCCTGCCAAGTGAACATGTGTGCCTCCTGAAATTCTTAATTTACTTCATTGCTTATGTAAGGCTCCAAAAATGTCATCATAATAACTGTTATCGATAGAAATCCTAAAAGGCATTATATATTTCTGTGCCTTCTTAAAAACGTGTACCCCAGTAATTTAACCTTCTCTTGAAAATCCAAGCTCACCGTCATGGACATTTGTTACAAGGCTGTTTGCCCAAAATCAAACAGTCTCAAATTGCTCTGCTTTCTGTAGGTTTTCTGCCTCCCGTCTTTCTGTTAGATGTCACTTCATGGTGTTGTCAGCTTCCCTTCTCCTGGCAGTATCTCCTAATTTGCTGCCTCTGATCTTCCATTCGATTGATTCTGATTGGTTCTGTGAGTTTAAAAAACACAAAATCTTATGAGTTCTATGGGAAGTAAGAGCAAATAATCCTAAGTAAGAATTGAGGATTTTTCCTGTAAATAAAGTACATGAGTATACATACATACATACATACATACATACATATATACATACATACCTACATATATATACATATATATGTACACACACACACACACACACATATAAATAATAAAAGAAAATAAAATTCATACCAGGTCACTAAAGGAAGAAATGCAGAGAAGTAGAATTGTGTTCCTAGATGAAATAAATTAAAGTAATAAAAGAGATATAGATTGTAGAAGCTGTAAAGAGTAACAAGGCTCCTAGCTCTCATGCTACTGGAAAATAATACATTATGGATCAGTGAATGATACCAAGTCCAGGCCGAATGTCAAAGTTTAGCTCATGAAATGAACAGGCCAGGGTCTTTTTTTATTTGACAAGTTCTCACATTGAAGATATCTTAGCATTTATAATAATGGTTAGCATTTGTGTAGCACTTTTACGTTTTTCATAGCACTTTAAATGTGTGGAACAATGGATAGAGCATTGGACCTGGTGTCAGGAAGACTTGAGTTCAAATCTTGCAGTAGACATTTATTAGCTATGTGATCCTGGTCAAGTCACTCAGCCTCTGTCTCAGTAACTTCATCTGTAAAATGGGGATTAATAATAGTAACTACCTTCCAGGATTGTTATGAGTTTTAAATGAAACCATGTTTGTAAAGAACTTTGTAAACCTTCAAGTGCTGTATAAAATGCCAGCTACTACTAGCTTTTCATTGCATCCTCACAACAACCCTGGAAAGTAGGTACTGTTATTATTATAATTTTGCAGATGAGAAAACTGAGGCTGAGAGAGGTTAAGTGACTTGCCCAGTTTGCATCTGAGGCATCATGTCCAGAGCTCTTACCTGCTTTGCCACTAGCTTCCCATTTGGAGAATTTAAATTTTATATTGTTGCTCTTTTCTCCTTCAGTATATAATACCCTCAAGTTTCTCTTTTTACTATTGGATTTCTTTCCACAATCATGAACCCCTCTCCAATTACATTTGCTTTCTCCTGGAAAGAGTTGGGTTTTGTTGTTTGTTTGAGTGTGTTGGCTATTTGGCAGTGCTTCAAATAATTACGTATTTGTTGTAGTCCAGTTGCCTAATTAATACATCCTTTACATAAATCATTTTTTGAAGGCTCTTCTAAGGGTTGTATCTACTATTGTAATTCTGATGGAATATACACACTTGTGTTCTTCTGGTCAGAGTCCCATTACTATAGTAGCCCATTAATAATTTATTGCCCATCATTCTGGACCAGGAATCGCAACTCAGTGGTAAAAGTGAAAAATCCAAGACAACCAGGGAAAATGTAAGTTTGATAAATAAGGAGGCAAAATTTGATGATAAGATGCCTGTTTCAATAAAAAAAGCTTTTATATTCTCTCTCCATCTTCTAACCCTGTGTTTATTTTTAAAAACTCATCTGTGTTCAGATAAACAGTTAAGTGTCAGCTGCGATATCTATTTGATATGCCAGATCAGAACTGTAAAAAAGTTGTTAGAACACTTAAATACTTCCTGGTTTTGTTTTTGTTGTTTCGAGTCAGCGGAATCTAGTGACCTGTGTCCAAGTATTTTAATCTGCTGTTGTCATTACAAACCATCAGATAATATCTTTGAGACCTCATCAAAGATAGAAAAAAAAGTGGATTATGAAAAAGGACAAATGTAGTCCTCATACTTTAAAATGAGGAAAGATAGGCCATGCAAATTGTAAAAGCACATGGAAAGTATTGAAACAAATCATCAAAAAATATTTGAGTTTTCCTAAAAGAATATAAGTTTTTCGGTAGTGATCAGTATGACAGTGCAGAATAAATCATGCCAAACTAAATTCTGAATTTTGGCTTAGGAGATCTGCATTCAGATCCTGACTCTAGCAGTTACTAGCTGTGTAACATGAGGCAAGTGACTTAATCTCTTTGACTGTTAATTTCTTCATCCATAGTCTGCAAATAGTACTTATGCTCTTTATTTCACAGGATGGTTATGAAACGAATACTTTGTAAATCATAAAGCTCTATTTAAATGTGAGTTGAAATAATTATTCCTATGATAATGGTCTATGTAGAAAGCTGAGGAACAAAAAATGTAGTTTTAACTGTTAGTAAAACTTTTCTTTCATCATATATGATATTCTGTTCTCAAGGCATTGATATGTGACGGAAAGAGTGCTGGACCTGGACTCAGGAAGACCTGGGTTAAAATCCCGCCTCCTTACTAGCTGTGTGACTCTGGGCAAATCAATTCCTCTCTTTCTACCTTAGGCTAGGACTTACCTGTCTAAAAATTATAAAAAGTTTTATTGGAGGAGAGAATTATCATACTATTAGTTTCTCACTCTCATGAAATCAAGTATCCTTCAATATTAATGTATAATAGTGGATAAATAAACTAGAAAGATATGATCTGGACCAGTTCTCACTTACTGAAGTTGTTAAGCCCTTCTGCATTTCCCTTCTGCCTTGAAATCATATTAACTTCAGTGAAGAAAGCAGGTATAAATTAAACATTCCATTTCAATTATGTAGCCTTCTAGTGAATCTCTAACATGGCTTTGTGAAGTGCTGTAGAAACTACTAATCTGAAACGTTGTCAGGTGACTAGATAATTTTGAAGGTTGCCTTCCAATATGTGGTTATTAATGACTCTGTACCAGTTTGGAGTGTTTCATATGGATTAGTATAGGATAAGTATTAATACTTTTATTGTCTACTTGCATGAGTGAAATGTCTGAATGTTCGTCAGGTCTAGAAATGACAATAAATTGGATGAGATTAGAAAATAAGAGTAGAGTTCAAAGTAATTAATAAAGAACTTACTTACCAAAAGTGAAATGAAGTGTAAGAAACTAAAAATGAACTACATAGATACAAGATTAAAACGTTGCTGAAACAATATTGGTATAGTGAAGCAAGAAGTAAACCTTGGAGTCAGGAAAGACCTTTTAATCCTACTTCTAAAAATCGTTATGCTATGTGACTTCAGGCACACAGATTACTTTGTACCTTCAGTCTCCTGATTTTTATGTCTCCTGAGGGAAGGTTGCAAGGGGCTTGGCCCAATTTGCATCTGCCCCAAAGAAATTTCCTCTGGCTTCCTAATCACTTCCCCAGTTGAGAATAGAAGCCTTCCTCTGACCCTCACCTTCCTTCACCTGCTGTGAGTGTCACCTTAGAGAAGGAGACAAAAGGCCCTTCTGGCCCCTTTCCTCCTGTGCAAAGAGGAGCAATCTTCCCCTTGATCTCAGATCTTCCCATCTCCTGCTGCCCGCTGGGCTTGTTCCTTGTAGGAAGAGGAAGAGGAAAGTGGAAACCTAGACTTCTTCTCCTGCTGTTCTGATTTGACTTCCATCTCCTGCTATGCCATTTCTTGCCTAATCATCAGCCTTTGGAGAGATTAGAAGTAATGAAATGGATCTTCCCATCTGACCATCGAACCCTGTACCTTCTTCCATTTGGTGCTGCGTTTGTCTCCAACCCAATCTCCAGCCTGCTTTGGGAAGAGGGGTGGTACCTTATGTTCAGTGATGAATATTCTCAAAGCCAGTCATACTTTAAACATTCCAGTGCTTCTGAATCCCTGAAGGTCACTGTCCAAACCCCATTCTCCTCCTATACTACCCAATTCCTTATTCCCATCTACCTTAATCCTCAACTCTTCTATTGTGTCCTTTAGAATGCCAGTTCCATGGGTAACAAAATTCCCTTCATCCTAAATCCATCTTCTAGCTGTTACTGAAATCTGGCTCCCCCTGATGACACAGCTTCCTTGGCCACCCTTTCCATGACTGGCTACACCTTTACTCATTCCCCTCAACTTACAAGTTGAGGTGAGGGAATTGGTATACTTCTTGCTCCCCATTGTCATTTCCTGGTTCTCTCGCTACCTCCATCACTTAGTAACCTGTCCTCCTCTAAGATTTGTGCTTCCACCCAGTTGAAATCCTGGTAGCTGTTGTCTACAGACCTCTGGGCAATTCCTCTTCCTTTCTCAACCTGTTCTGTGTAGGACTCACAATTTTTCTCTCCACTCCAATTCCTGACCTCATAGGTCTTCAACATGCATACGGACTCTTCCTCAAACACCCTAAGCACTCAGTTCCTCAACCTGCTTACTTCCTATGACCTACTCCTCCATTCCATCTCAGTAACATACAAAATGGCCACATCCTAGTTCTTGGTATTGCCCACAAAGGTATCACCTCGAAGTTAAAGAATTGCTACATCTCCTTATCTGACTGTAAACTATTAGCTTTCCACCTCTCCCTCTGCTTTCCCTTACCAAACACTACCCTTTATCTAAACTGTAACCTCCAAACTCTCTACCAGTTCTCTCCTAGGCCATCTCCCCTGAGCCATCAATTATTCTATGCCAGGAATTGTACTAAATGCTAGGAATACAAGAAGAGGAACTTACAGTCTAATGGTGGAGATAACATGCAAACAAATATCTACAAAGCAAGCTGTAATGCAGGATAAAGAGGAAATAGTTAATAGAGAGAAAGTACTAGAAATAAGAGAGGGGATAGGGAAGACTTCAAGTAGAAGATGTGGTTTTAGTTGACACTTGAAGGAAGCCAGGAAGGTCAGTAGGAGGAGGGGAGAAGAGAGAGCATTGCAGGCACGGTGGACAGCCAAGGAAAGTGCAGAAGATGGAGTGTCTTGTTCATGGAACAATCAGATGGCCAGGGTCACTGGATCAGAGTACACGTTGGGCAGTAAGGTGTAAAAAGAGTGGAAAGAAAGGGTAGTGCTATTATGTGAAGGGCTTTGAATGCCAAACACAGCATTTTGTATTTCATCCTGGAGGTGATAAGGAGCCACTGAGGTTTATTGATAGTAGATGGATGACATGGTTGGATCTGTACTTTAGGAAAGTCACTTTGGTGACTGAATGTAGGATGGGTTGGAGTGAGAAGAGACTTGAGGCAGGCAGACCCACCAGCAGGCTATTGAAGTAGTCCAGGTGTGAGGTGATGAGGGCCTGCACTAGAGTGATAGCAACATCAGAGGAGAGAAGAGGGCATGTTTGAGAGAGATTGCAAAGATGAAATCAATAGACCTTAGCAACAGCTTGGATATGGGGGGGTGAGAAATAGTGAGGAATCCAGGATGACTCCTAGGTTGAGAGCCTAAGGGACAGGGAGGATGGTGTCACCCTCTAGTAATAGTAAGGAAGGTATTAAGTGGATAGGGAAAATATAAGAGTTCAGTTCTGGATATGTTCAGTATAAGATGTCTACATCACATCCATTCTGAGATGTTGCAAGGCAGTTGGAGATGTGAGGTTGGATGTCCCAGAAGGTTTGGGGCACACAATAGGTAGATTTGAGAATCATCAGCATTGTGTTTAATATTTCTATTTTTCTTTATTTTTGTGTGAGTTTATTTATTTGCCTCCAGATGGGAAATTTTTAAAAAGGTACCATGCACAGCCAAGGAATTACTAAATTCCTTTTTTTTCCTATTTATCAGTCATTAGAGAACTATCATTTTTAACTTCTCTAAAATTCTATTCAGATTTTTAACTTTTGTTTAACTTTTGTGGGGGTTTGCCTAGATCTGAATGGGGTACATTGAGGTCCCTCATTCTTTGCTATGTCTCTGCAAAACTCAATTAATTTTTCCTTTAAGTATTTGTAAGCAATTATGTTCGGTACCTTTATGTTAAGTATTGATATCGATTTGATAATCAGTAGTGCCTTTAAGCATAATGTAATTTTCCTGCTTATCTCTTTTTGTTGTGTCTATTATAGCCCTTACCTTGTTTGAATCCACAATTGCTACTTCTGCATTTTTGAGTTTATCTAAACAAAATAGATTTTCTTCCAGCTCCTTATTTTAACTATGTGAAACTTCATGTTTTCAAGTATGTTTCTTTTAAACATGTTGGAATCTGCTTTCTTATTTATGTTCTCAGTTATAATTATTGTCTATTTCCTTCCTTCCTATCCCCTTATATTGTTTGACTTCCTTCTCTGCAAAGAAGAAGATAGTTAAAAAGCAGAAGTTTGCTTAACAGTAGTTGTCTATAATTTCACCAACCTGTTTCCAAAGTGTTTAGTTCTGGATGTCACATTTTAGAAAGAACATTGATTAACAACTATTCAAGGAGACCACTTTGTGAGCTAGGAGCAGTGGTTTGAAACTGCGAAGTGACAGATTTATACTCAGTATAGAGAATAACTTCCTAATAATTAGAACTATCCAAAACTAAAATCAGTTGTCTTGGGCGCCAGTTGATTGTTTCACTAGTGGTCATTTGATTTTTGCTTAAAAACCTTGTTGGAGATGTTATATAACCTATTATATACACAGTATTTACCATGTTATATAACAATACTTGTTATGTACCTGTTGAGGTACGAGTTAGACAGATGTCTCTTGAGATCTCTTCTAACTCTGACACTGTGTTTATACCTTGAGTTGTGAAGTCCAGTATGTGCAAATTATTTTAAACAATTTCGTTTGATTCAAAGAACTCCTGCTACTTCAAATAATTTCTTGAATATATTAGACTAGTCTTCAAATCAGATGGATAGACTTTTAGGTGCTATGGTTACCAGTCCCTGTTGATAGGAACAAAGCATCCAATGTTGCCAAGTATAGAGTACATTAAAAGTTCCAAGACTAACGAAGAATAACCATTATAGGTTGCTCGCAGACTTATAAATAAAATTATTTTAATCTCATCCTCCTGGCTAGCATATTTTATTCACTTAGTGTTGGCATTCTAGATCCTATGAAAAATTACTTTGGAGTAGAAAAAGTCTCTTTTCTTTTTCTTTCAATTTTTTTTTGTAAATCTCTTGGAAATGTTATAAAAAACCATGCATAGTACTTTCATATCGAAAATTTGATTTTCTTAATGTTTTGGGGTGTGTGTGTGTGTGTGTGTGTGTGTGTGTGTGTATGTGTGTATGTATGTATGTGTATTAATCTGATGAAGATAAGTGCCACGAGAGTAATGACCAATGAGTAGAAATTGTTACATTAAGCAGTTGCAGAAAGAATGCTAAACCTTAGAATTAGCTGACTTAGGTTCAGATCTCAGCTCTGACATTTCTTATCTGTGTCTCTTCACAAGTTACTTCACTTCCCCACACCTGAGTTTTCTTGTCAGATAATCTTCATGGTCCCTACTAACTCTCAATATTCATGATTTTGTGATGTCTTCTGTCTCATTAGAAATGATCATTGAGCGGGCCCTAGGAGTTAATCATTTTATCTTTTGAACTGAAATTTCAGGAAGAGGTAATTTGAATAAAAGCTTCATTATTAGAATAAAAGTGTTTTCTTTGGATAAATATGTAGAATAGAAAATTGGTTATCTATTAAAATTTGTTATTAGACATTTGTACCATATTTTATAAATTAAATCTCTTAGAATAACTAAATTGAGTTTCTTTCTATTTAGGAAACAATAATTTGACTGGTTTCCATAAAACTGGCGATAAACTTACATTGTCAGAACTGTAAACAAGAGGTGTGACTAGAGCTCTTAGCTCTATTATTCATTCTCTGGTCCCCTGATACCACTTTCCTCATCCAGAGGTCTCATTACTTTCTAGCTCTGATCACTAGAGTTTTAAATGTCTTACATAAATATCGTCTTCCTATTTCATTGTGCTCTATAAACACTTAGGACCAATATGGGAATTTGTTTTGTTTTTATACTTGTTACAAGTGTTTTGTTTTTCTTCCCCCATTTCCCCACCCCTCATGGGGGAATGTAGGACAGAGAAAATGTAAATGCTTAATAATTTAAAAAAAATTTTTCTTGAATAATCCTAACTCTAAAAAATGACAAAGTAGAAAAGTATTTATTAAAGTATATTTTCTAATTTTTAGTCTTTGTTTATTAGAAAGTGTGTGTGTATGTATCTCTATCTATCTATCTGTCTATCTATCTATCTATACTCAGCATTCTCAGGAAATCTCATTTCCACTTTGTCTATATGTTTCACTGATTACAAATTTACTTTTACCATTCTAAAAAAATACTAAGCCAAATAACAGACATATACCTTGGCTTCTGCTGGCATACAAGATTTAATATCTGCAAATACACTGAAGCAGATTTTTTTTTGCCCATTGGAGCGCTGCCAATCTAAAGTTTGCCTTGAAGAGAACACTACCTCAAGGGATGAGGAGTTGTTCAATGTTACCTTTCTTTGGGACTCTGCTGGGTTCGTATATAGGTGTTCTTTATAAAGGTGAAAACTAGAATTGCAAAATAAATAAAGGGCGATTACATGCCTTTCAGAAAAAATTACATAGACCAGCATCTTACACTGTATACCAAGATAAGTTCAAAATGGGTACATGATTTAGACAGAAAGGGTGATACCATAAGCAAATTAGGAGAGCAAGGAATCTATGTCAGATCTATGGAGAAAGGCAGAATTTAGGACCAAATGAGATAGAGAACATTATGAAATGCAACATGGATAATTTTGATTACATTAAATTAAAAAGGTTTTGCACAAACAAAGCCCATGCAATGAAGATTAGAAGGAAATCAGAAAGCTGGGAAATAATTTTTACAGCCAGTATCTCTGATAAAGGCCTCATTTCTCAAATAGATAGAGAACTGAGTCAAATTTATAAGAATACAAGTCATCCCCCAAATGATAAATGGTCAAAGAATATGGACAGGCAGTTTTCAGAGGAAGAAATTAAAGCTCTCTGTAGTCATGTGAAAAATGCTTTAAATCACTGTTGATTAGAGCAAATTAAAACAACTCTGAGGTACTGCCTCACGCCTATCAGATTGGCTAGTGTGACAAAAAAATAAAATGATAAATGTTGGAGAAGATATGGGAAAATTGGAATATTAATGCACTGTTGGTGGAGTTGTGAACTGATCCAGCCATTCTGGTGATCATTTTGGAACTATGCCCAAAGGGCTATGAAACTGTACATACCCTTTGATCCAGGAAAACCAGTACTAGGTCTGTATCCCAAAGAGATCATAGAAAAGAGGCACAGACCCACCTGCACAAAAATATTTATAGCGGCTCTTTTTGTGGTGGCAAAGAATTGGAAATTGAGGGAATGCCCATCAGTTGGGGAATGGCTGAACAAGTTTTGTTATATGAATGTAATGGAATACTATTGTGCTATAAGAAATGATGAGCAGGCAGACTTCAGAAAAGCCTGGAAAGACTTGTATGGACTGATGCTGAGTAAAGTGAGCAGAACCAGGGGAACGTTGTACATAGTAACAGTAACCTTGTGTGATAGACTTAGGTCTTCTCAGCAATACAATGTTCTGAGAATCTAAGACAATTCCAAAGACTCAAGATGGAATATGCTATCCATATCCAGAGAAAGAACTCTGGAGTCTGGATGAAGATCAAAGCACACTATTTTCTCTTTTTTTCCCTTTCTTATGGTTTTCTCCTTTTGTTCTGATACTGCTTTCACAACATGACTAATGTGGAAATATGTTTAATATAATTGTACATGTATAACCTGTGTCAGATTGCATGCCATCTTGGGGAGGGGGAGGGAGGGAGAAAAAAATTTGGAACTTAAAATCTTATAAAGTTAAAGTTGAAAACTATCTTTCCATGTAAATGGAAAAAATAAAATACTGTTAAGGAGAAAAAAAGAAAAAATAAACCGCCAGATTCTTTTTAAATAGTGAGCTGCTTTGGTGTATGCATTAAAAACTTTGTTGTTATTTCCTTGGTATAGGGAACTTACACCAAGGACCCCCTTTATGCAGAGCAGCTTTTGCTCTTCATCTTACAGTCTTAGCCAGCTGCTTGTGACACTGAAAAATAAAGTGACCTGCCCGATGTCACACAGTCATCACATGTTAGAGGCAGGCTTTGAACCCCAGATCCTCTAGTCCTCTAGTCCAGCTCTCTATACATTATGCTACACTGCCTATACTTTAAAACATTATAATTTTTTAAACAGTAGTCTGCATGCAACTTTCCATATGGCATTTGTTGCAAAAGCTAGGAATGCTTTTCATTTGATTGTTTTAATTTGTTCGTCAGACACTGCACACAACATTTGAGTAGCATAGTTCCATTAATAAAAAAGTTATTTTAAAAGTTTCTATATATTTCTTATAGTTGTTCTCTTTACAACAAATGGCAGCATGCTGTTTCTGGACTTTTCACTCAGTAAAATGTGATGTTTGCATAACATGAACTTATTCATTTAATAAGTATTTGTACTATCTGTAAAGCACTTATTGATACCTTGATTAAATGAACCCTATTTGTCTTTTCCAGAGAATTAGTTTCCTAGACTAATCTTTTTGGAAATTGTCTAATAACTGATAGAGGAGTGTTTTCCAATATATTCTGCAGAATTATTTTACAGAATGAAACGAGAGGTTCCGTGAGAAAATTCTGATGCTAGTAATATTTCCCTCCTCAAATATTAAATAAGAAATTATAATTTTTATGTCATACCTTAAGGACATAAAATTTTATCAGTGTGGATGCTCCCTTCACCAATCCAGATAGCAACCTATCCATTCTTAATGTAAACTATATTAGAAGAAACTATATTCACTCTTCTTAAAATGTAAGTTTTCATTGCTTTCTTGATGTTCTTTCATATAGACAGGAGGAATTAGACCTGTTCTTGTTTGGTCTCCCACGGCAAATTGAAGAACACTGAATGGAAATTGAAAGTGGTAGATTTAGGTTAGATATAAAAAAAACTTTCTAACAATTAGAGTTATACCAAAGTAGAATGGGCTGTGTAAGGATGGAATGGTATTGGTTGGATGATCATTTGTTAGGTATGTATTAGAAGAAATTCATGTTAAATTATGGTTTAGACTAAATGGACTCTTCAGGTCCCTTCCAACTCAGAGATTTTATTATTTTAATGTTCTCTTTATATAATAGCAAAGCAGCTATTATATGAGATTTTGGTCCCGAGGCATTTATTGGTCACTATTCTAGATGTTACATATAAATTAGACAATGAAGCTACTTCTTCTCCCTACACTCCCAAATGCATTATCTTCCCCATAATCTCCAAATCTTCTTCCAAAGCATAATATACCCCCATGACCTATCTGGAAGATAGAAGCATAATCCCATCATGGAAATGGTGAAGCTAACCCTTTGACCCATTGAAATGATGGCAAAAGATATAACTCAAATTTACATAGTGCTTTAAATCTCCTGATATGATAGAATGCCAGAATTAGAAGGGAAGTTTTGAAGTTTATTAACTAAACTTGTGTGACTCTGAGAAATAATTTTACCTTTTGGTTTCATTTTCCTCATTAGTAAAATGAGGATTTATGTGAAATGATCTTTTAGGTTCATTCTGTCCTTAAATCCTAGGACACAAGTTCAACCTTCACCTGAAGTACGATTCCCCCTTTACAAATCTCCAGCAAGCAGTCATCCAGCCTCTCCTTAAATCCATAATAGTTCTTCAGAAGAAGTGTTGAAGATGCCCCCACATTAAATCTACAGGATTTTTTTTTAACTGTTTCTCATATAACATCGTATTGTGTCCTGTAAGCCACCCTTCTTTGAGATTGTCTAGCTCAACAATATCTCTCTTAAAATGTGGTATCCAGAAGGGAACCATAATTTCATTACCATAGAGTTCAGAGGGTCATGATAAAAGATGTTTCCTAAATAAAAACATTCTAATTACCAGGTCACACTTCATCCCTGAGTACCTCACTAGCACACTTTTCTTTACACTTCCAAACATATTATTCCCAATTATGCATATTTTCTGCTCTAAGCTATCACTTTCTGATCCTCCATCTGCCCCCATCACTCAGCAACTTCTTTTCCTTTGAGTTTTTACTTTTACCCATGAATATCGCTTTTTTAGATCCTTGCTACTTGATCCTCAGACCATTCTCTCATCTTTTTCAGGCTCAGTAGGGGCTCACAGTGTTTCTCTCCAGACTAGTCCCTACCTTCATACTTAAATACTTTAATGTTTACTTTGCTGTCACTTAAAATACCCTGGCCTTCAAACTCCCATAATCAACAGTGTCACTACATTTCAGCCATATAGAGAGATGATTTCCTTTTAGAACCTCTATTTTGTGAAAGGACCCAGGGCAGTCTGCCTTCATTTCCCTTTTGGTCCTATTCCTGACTTTCTGAACTTCAAAACCAAGCCACCTCTAGTATGGGCACCACCTATAGCTTTCTTTAGCACATGGGGCCTCCACAATCTGGAATAGCCTGCCATCCCTGAAGTTTGCTTTTCCTGCAATATCTCACTGCAAGGCCACCCTCCTTATTCCATTGGTGAGTTCCTTTTGGAGCCTTCATTTTGTTAAGGAACCCAAATCATCTTGCCTTCATTCCCTTCCCAGCCCTGTCACTAACTTTCTGGATTTTAAAACTATACTCATGTAGTGGGTAATGTCATCCCTCATCTTTCCCCCTATCTACCCTCCACCTTATCTTTTCAGTTTTCTTTTATGTGTTGTCTTTCCTCATTATAATATGTTACTGGAGAGCAGCAGCCACTTTCCTTTCTCTCTCTCTGTTCCTTTCTTTCTTTCTTCTTGTATTTGTATAGCTAGTGCCTAGCACATGCCAAGTGCTTAATAAATACACATTTCCTTCCTTTTTTGCTTCATAACTTTGACCTCATCATCACCCCTAATTATTCTACTTCTTTGATCTTGAACTCTGAGTCTCCACTCTGCTCATAACCACCCATCCTTCAATTTCTCTTCATACGTTATTTCTTCTAAACTTACTGTTTATCATTATTATGGCTTCTATTCTCCTCATCCCTTGCTACTCTACCCATTTGTCGTCTATGCTCTGGCCTCACTTTCCTCCCTTCACAGCCTTCAGATCAATGAGAAAATATTTATTAAGCATATATTATTATATGACAAGGACCATGTTGGTGATAAACAGATAAAATTCCTTTTCTTTCTCAGTTTCCTTTCAGGCTCATCATCCATATCACACCCCGGACAGTGGAATATTCCTTAAGGTTCTGTCCTGTGTTCTTTTTTGTGCCCTCTGTGTACTCTCTCACTTGGTGACCTTACCAGCTTTTATTGTTTTAATTATCACCCTCTGTGTCGGTGATTCTCAGATCTGTGTATCCAGCATCCCCTCCCCTCTAATCTCCCCCCCCCCCAAAAAAAACAAAAACAGGGGCAGCTAGGTGGCGCAGTGGATAGAGTACCGGCCCTGAAGTCAGGAGGACCTGCGTTCAAATCCGGCCTCAGACCAAACACTTGACACTTACTGGCTGTGTGACCCTGGGCAAGTCACTAAACCCCAATTGCCTAAAAAAAAACAAAACAAAAAAAAATCAAATAACTCAAATTGAGCATGTCCAAAAAAGAACTCATTATCTTTCCTGGAAACCCATCCCTCTTGCAAACTTTCCCATTTTTGTCAAGGACATCACCATACTTCTAGTCATCTAGATTTCCAACTTTGACATGCCATTGCCCCGCATATTCAGTCATTTGCCAAATCTTGTCATTTCCACATCCACTGTTCTTTACTTGTGTAGCCCCCTTCAAGTTCTTAAGATATCTTGCTTTGATTGTTAGGATAAGCCTCAAATGAGATTTTCCTGCCTGGTGTTTCTACTACACTCCAAACAGTCCTCCACACAATATACCCGAGTTATTTTTCTAAAGTTCTGATCTGACCGTGTATTCCTCCTACTCACTTAATTTCAACGGTTCCTTATTATCTCTAGCATAACACATAAATACCTGTTTTTCAGTTTTTGCTCTTAGGTCCTAACCTATCTTTGCCAGTGTTATTTTATATTAGTCCGCTTCTTGCGCTCTGTAGTCCAGTCCAGCTGGCCTTATTGCATTTCCTCAGTCAGGACATTCCATTGCCCAGCTCTGAACCTTAATTGGTTTTTCCTGATGCCTAAAATGTGCTCCCTCTTCACTTCCACCTTATGCCACCTTCTGTATGAAACCTTTCCAAATCCCCCCCAGCTGGTAGTGCCTCTCCTTCAAAAATTCACCCTATATCTGCTTTCTGTTTTCTGTGTGCTGATTCATGTACATTTGTGTCCCCAAGAGAAAGCTCCTTGAGGACCAATGCTATTTTATTTCTGTCTATATTCTGAGAACTTAGCATAGTATTGGACACATTAATAAATGTGGACATGGTTTAATAAATGCTGGTTGATTGACTCTATGTGTGGAGACAACATGTACATATATAAGCATATAGAAAAAATATACAAAAATAAATACAAGGGGATTTTTTTTTTGAGGAGACTGCAGTTAGGTTAGGGGATGGAGGGATGTAGAAAGACCTCATGTAGAAGATGACTCTTGAACTAATTAAGCATTTATTAAGCACTTATAATATGCAAATCACTATAGAGGTAACTGGTGGCACAGGCCTGGAGTCTGGAAAATCTGAGTTCAAATCCAGTCTCAGACATTTACTAGCTGTGTAATCCTGGACAAATAACTTACCCTCTGTTTGCCTCAGTTTACTCTGCTGTAAAATGGGGATAATAATACCCCCTACCTCACAAACTTGTGAAGATCTGATGAGTTAATATTTTTTTTTGTCTTTTTGAAAGCACTTGGCACATTGCCTGGCATATAGCAGGTGCTGTATGAATTCTTGTTCCCTTTCCTTATTCCCCCTGGGGATACAAATAGAAAAGTAAGACAGTCTTTGCTCTCAAGGAGTTCAAACTCTAATGAGGGAGACAACATACATAGAAGATTTTACTGCAAGTCATGTGGAAAAGTTTCATGGTTCTTAGGATGCAGAAGCAAGGCAAATAAATGTTAATACCTCTCCTTTAATGCCATTTCCACTGATATCATATCTGTTTCTGATGTTGAACCATTTGAAACAGCCTAAGACATTGTTGGCAAGAACTTTCTTTTCTGGGTATTTAGTGGCGATGGCTGTAGCACCCACAGGAACACGTGTGGGGTGCCATTTTCACAGAAATCACTTTTCAGGGGTAATGTCTGAGGGCATTGCTGTGGAATATTAAGTGCGTAATGTTTGCCAGGCACCATATTAAGAACTGAGAATATAATGAAATGTAACAGATAATCTTGCCCGAAGGATGTTACAGTTTAACAGGGGAGATAACACGTAAATAGCTATATACGGTTTAAATTGGAAATAATCAAGAAAATTAAGAGAGATCTGGAAAGTCTTACTAGAAGGTAGGATTTAGTTGGGACACAAGGAAGCTGGGGAAGCCAGGAGGCATAGATGAAGAGGGCTAGCATTCCAGCCTTGGGAGATAGCTAGTGAAAATGCCCAGAATTGGGAGGTGGAGTGTCTTGTGGGAGAAATAGTAAACATACCATTGTGACTTGATCACATAATTCGTTTTGGAATATGATGTGTAGGAAGATAGGAAAGGACTTTGAATGTCAGACAAGATTTTATATTTGATCCTGGAGGTGACAGAGTGGAGTTTATTGACTAGGGTAGGTGACACGGTTAGAACTGCTCTTTAGGAAGATCGTTTTGACAGCTGAGTGGAGGATCAGTGGAATGGGGAGAGACTTTAGGCAGGCTGACTAACCAGCAGGTTATTGCAGTAGTCTAGGTGTAACGAGATGAGGACCTAAACTAAAGGAGTGGTAGAAGTGTCAAAAGAGAGAAAGGAATGTTTGTGAGAAATGTTACGAAGGTAAATTCAATAGATCTTAGCAACAGATTGGATATGAGAAGTGAGAGAGATTGAACAGTCAAGGATGACACTGAGGTTACAAGTTGAGTACTGAGATGATGGTGGTACCCTCAACAGTAATTTGGGGTGTATGGGATATTCAAGCAGGACTAATACCCCTTGTGTGAGGGTTTGCAGAGCCCTTCTCAGGGATGCTCATGCACTTTTGCTGTCTACCTAGCATTCAACTCACACCTATGGCTCCAAGAAACTCTAGCATGTGCAGGGGCCATACTTAAGTAAACCATCTCAGCAGCTAGGCTAAACTAGGTTAAGTGGGCCTCAAACCCTTTGGTAGTGAGTTGGCGGGTGTATCTACTCCAAGCATGTAAAGATTTCCTCCAGCAGAATGGGTGAATGAGAACAGTTTGTTCCAGCAGCCATGAAGGCTGCTAAAACAGGCACTGTGGAGTGCTTAGAGCTTGGTCAGACATTGAAGATGTCAAGGCCATCCACTGCATCCTAATTTATTGCCAGTTGTCTTGACTTTTGTTTTGCCACTGGACTTTGATGGCCTTGGAAGAGAGAGTGAGGCTGAAGAGTGAGTTGTGCGACTCTCTCTCACTTAAATCCAGTTTACCCACAAGTCAAGTCCGTCACCCCATGATGTCATTGATCCTCTTCAAAAACAAGGATTAATAACAATACCTTCAACAGTAATAAGGGAGGTGAGAGGAGGGAGGGGTTTGGAAGAAAAGATAATGAGTTTAGTTTTGGGCATGTCAAGTTGAAGATATCTTGAATTTGAGATGGGCAGCTGGAGATGTGAGACTGGAGATCACCAGAGAGGTAAGGGCTAGATATATAGATTTGAGAATTGTCATTCTTATTCCCAGGGCTTTTGAGTTCAGCGCCCTGGGCTGAATCTTGAAGGAGACTAGGGATTCTGATAGGTCTAAGTGAGGAAGTGATGAGGTCAAAAGTTAGACTGCAAAAAGTTAGTAAGTGAGAGAAGAAAGTAGATGCAACAGATATAGTTTTTTCAAGTAGTTTGAAAAAGGGAAGACAACTAGGATAATACCTTTCCTAGTACCAGGGATAGTCAGTGTAAAAACATGGAGAGGGAAGAGGGAATCAAAATCCTAGTAGCTATTGTCTACAGACACCTCCAGGACACTCACCCCCCTTCTTCAGTGAGTTGAGTACTTGACTAACAATCTTTCTCTCCTCCCCAACTCCTGCCCTCATACTTACGGACTTCAGTATCCGTATTGACATTCCTTCAAACAACCTAATAGCCCAGTTCCTCAGCCTACTCACTCCATAAGATCTACTTCTTCACCCTTCCTTAGCCACACACCACCTCCACGTTCAAGAAATTTGAAATTATCTTCTCACAGCAACTCTCCTCTACTCTTCATTCACACTGGAACATCTCATTCCTCAGTCCCTCAATTCTCTCTTCGGTCATCAACCCTTCTGTAGTCACTCTTTCCTCTTTTCCCCCATCTTGGCCCCTTGGTGACCAGGTCAACTCTACATTATTCTCTTGTTATTGAAATATCCATGGATTCCTTAAAAGGTGCTGCTGCCAATCAAAACTATCAACATGCAGATATCTAAGAGGCACGACCCAGGTTTGTTATGTATGTGTCAGCATAGACTCTGAGTTTCTCAATTAATTTGGAGTCAGGAACAGAGATTTCCTAAAGCTTATATAGTTTCTTTTTAAAAAAATTTTTTTTTGTTCATTTTGAACTTAAATATGAAAAGACAAAAAAAAGAGAACATTTCCATATATACAGCACAATGTAAAGAAAGGATTCAAAATTTCCATTTTAGACTGTTTATTTTTTAAACTATGTTATAAATACTGCACATTGTTTCAAAGCTACCCTGCTTTTCTGTGCCTCTTAAGTTTTCTTTTGTTCTTTCCTGTGCACTTTTAATTTTTTTCTCCCTCCCCCCCACTGCACCCTAGAGAAGGCTACAATTAAACACAAGTGTGTGTGTGTGTGTGTGTGTGTGTGTAAAAACCATACTATACATACTTATGTTTATCAGTTCTTTCTATATAGGTGGATAGCATCTTCCTTCATAGGTCTTTTGTAGTTGATTTGAGTATTTATGATATTCGAGATGAAATAGTTATTCAAAGTTGTTCTTAGGACAGTATTTCTGTTACTATATACAACATTCTCTTGGTACTGCTCATTTCACTTTTCATTATTTCATGCAAGTCTTTTCATGTTTTTCTAAAATCAGCCGGCTGATCATTTCTTATAGCACAGTAGTATTCCATCACAATCATATACCACAACTTGTTTATCCATTCCCCATTTGAAGGGCATCTATTATTTTATCCAGTCTAATAAGTGTAAGATGATATCTCAAAGATGTTTTAATTTGCATTTCTCTAATCAATAATAATTTAGAGCATTTTTTCATATGACTACATGTAGTTTTGTTTTCTTCATTGAAAAACTACCTCTTTGAATCCTTTGACCATTTATCATTTGGAGAATGATTTGTATTCTTATAAATTTGACAAAGTTCTTTATATATTTGGGAAATGAGACCTTTATCTTAGAGACAGTCTATAAAATTTTTTCCCAGTTTTTTGCTTTCCTGATGATCTTGGCTACATCGATTTTATTTGTACAAAACCTTTTAAATTTAATGTAATTGAAATACCCACCTCACAATGCTCTCTCTCTCTTGTTTATTCATAAATTGTTCTCCTAGCTATAAGTCTGATAGATAATATGTTCCACGGTCTTCTAATTGTCTTGTAATATCTCTCTTTATATCTGGATCATGCATTAATTTTAACCTTGTCTTGGTAAATGGTTTAAGATATTAGTCTATGCCCAATCTCTACCACACTGTTTTCCAACTTCCCCAACAGTTTGTACCAAATAATGAATCCTTGTGCCAAAAACTTAAATTTCTACATTTATCAAACACAAGGTTACTATAATTATATATGATATGCAAAAATGCTCATTCTACCAAGAAGTATCACTGTACCTCCCTTATTAGCTCACTACCCCACTCTCCACAGTAGCTCATCAAAACTTTTCATCTCTCCTCTTCCCATCGAAGCCACTTCGTCATGCTCTCTCAGCTCAGAAACTTACTTTGTATTTTACTGAAAAAGTTGAGACCATTCACCCAGAGTTCCCTCTTCTCCTCTCCTCGTTTCATGTCATTCAGATGCCTTCTGTCTGTATCTCCCACTTCACCCCTGTCTCACATGAAGAGGCGCCTCTACTCTTTGCCAAGGCAAACCCCTCTGCCTGCACAAGCCATCCCCTTCTATCCCATCTCCACCAACAGATTGCACCCTCTGTCATCTCCATTCTTTCATTTACCTTCAGTCACTCTCTGTCTTAAGTACTTCCCTATTGCCTAGAAACATACCCATGTCTACACCACATATTTCTATCCCCACTATTGTCCTATGTTTCTTCTGCCATTATGGCTAAACTCTTTGGAAAGGCCATTTATAGTAGAGGCTTCCACTTCCTCTCCTTTCTGTCTCTTCTTGACTACCTACCATCTGGTTTCTGGCTTCATCATTCAAATGAAACTGTGCTCCCCAAAGTTACCAGTGATTTCTTAATTGCCAAATCCATGACCTCTCCTCAGTCTTCATTCTCCTTAATGACTCTGCAGCCTTTGACACTGTCATTTTTCCTCTTATCCTTGATACTCTTTTCTCTCTTAAGTTTTTGGAACACAACTCTCCTGGTTTTCTTTCCACCTATCTGGTTGTTCCCTCTCAGTTTCCTTTGCTGGATCCTTATTTTGGTCATATCCACTAACTCTGGATGCCCCAGATGGTGCTGTCCTAGGCCTTCTTCTCTTCTCTCTCTATATTACTTTATTTGGTGATCTCATCAGCTCTCATGAAATTAGTTATCTCTATGTTCATGATTCTCAAATCTTCTTACCCAGCCCTAACCTCTCTGCCAGCCTTCAGTCTTGTATCACTAACTGCCCTTCAGAGTCTTAGAATGGATGCCCAATAGACATCTTGAACTAAGCATGTCCAAAACTGAATTATCTTTTCTTCTAAATCCTCACCATTTCCAAACTTCCCTATTACTGTAGGAGGCAACACCATCCTCCCGGACCCTCAGGCTCCTAAATTTGATGTCATCCTTGACTTCTCACTGTCTCTCATCCCTCATCTCCATCCCCCCCAATCTGTTGCCAAAGTCTGCAGATTTCACCCTTGCCACGTCTCTGGAAAGTGCCCTCTTCTCTCCTCTGACGCTCCCACTGCGGTGGTGTAGGCCATTATCACCTCATACTTGGACTGTTGGAGAAGCCTGTTGTTGGGTCTGCCTGCCACAAACCTCTCTCTACTCCATTCCATTCTCCTTTCAGTCAACAAAGTGATTTTCCTAAAGTTCAAGTCTAATCATGTTACGGCTCTCCCACCCACCCAAATAAACTACAGTGCTTCCCCATTACCTTCAGGATCAAATATAACATTGTTTATTTTTTCAAAGACTTTCATAATCTGGCCTCTCCTATCATTCCAGTCTTCTTACAGCTTACTCTGCACTTAGTCTGGTCTAGTGACACTGGTCTCCTTGCTGTTCCACAAACAAAACACTCCATCTCTTGCCTCCAGGCATTTTTTTTCTGTCCCTTTTGCGTGGAATACTCACTTTCATCATCTCTGCCTACTGGCTTCCTAAAAGTCCCAACTAAAACCCCATATTCTACAGGGAGCCTTTCCCAGACCATCTTAATTCTGCTACCTTCACTTTGTTATTTCCTATTTATTCAATATGTAAACTTTTATATGTAAGTATGTATATGTGTTTGTTAATTGTCTGTATGTATATTATCTCTTTGATATTTATGCATGTGTTTGTTAATTGTCTCTCCCTTTAGATTGTAAGCTCCTTAAAGGCAGAGACTATCTTTTGCCTCTTTTTATGCCTCCAGGGCTTAGCACAATGCATGGCACATAGTGGTTCCTTAATAAATGTTTATTGATTGAGTATACTTGGTTTTCAGTACAATCGTTTCAATAAATATTTATGAAGTACCTGTGCAAGCAAAAATTTACATAAAATAACAACTTTACATCCTTTCTAGCAAAAAAAAAAGGCAATCAGAACATTTTAGTCCTTCTTCCTACAGAAAATATTTTATATTACCTGTCCTATGGCAGTCAACCTGTAAATAAGCATTTATTAAACACCTACAATATTCCAAGCACTGTGCTGAGTACTAAAGATAGAAATGCAAAGAATGAAACAAACCTTATTTTCAAAGAGTATACATCATAACCAAGAAGATAACAGGTATAGATCTAAGTCTTCATAGACTATAAATACAAAGTAGTTTAATACATGGTAGTTTGATAAAGGGGGAGGCCACTAGCATTTGAGAGGATCAGGAAACTTCATGGGGAAGGTGGTTCTTCAGTTAGAGCTTTAAAGTAGAATCTGTGACCAAGAGATGAGGAGAGAACATATTCCAGGAATGGGGGACAACCAATGCAAAGATATGCAGATGAGCAAATGTCCTGTGAGAGGAACAACACAAAGTCTAGTTTAGCTCAGTTGTAGAGTTGGGATTGGGGTTTACATGCAGTGAGTTTGGAAAGATAGGTTGGGGCAAGATTATGAAGTCTCAGAGAAGTTTGCATTTCAGAGACAATAGGGAGACATGAGTTTATTAAATAAAAGGAAGGAAACAAACATTTATTAAATGCCTACTATGTGCCCCACACTGTACAAAGCTCTTTAAAGGTATTATCATTTAATCCTCAAAACAGCCTTGGGAGGTAGGTTGTGAAATGGTCAATTCTGAGTTTAAGCAATTAATATGGATAGTTTGGAGTGGGGAATGACTTGAGATAAGGAAACCCATTAGGAGGCAGTAGCAATAATGTAGGCAAGAGATGATGTTCACCTAAACTAAGAGTGGTCTCTCTTCACATCTCTCGGATAGGAGATGGTAAGGCTTGGCAGCTGATTGAATATGTAGGTTGAGGCAGAGTGAGGAGGAGAAAATAATGCTGAAGTTATGAACCTGGGAAACTGAGAGAATGATGATGCTTTTGACGGAAAAAGGGAACTTTAGAAAAGAGGTTGGTTTTGAGGGAAATTTAATGAGTTTTGTTTTGGACTTGTTTGAGTTTGGGATACTTCCAGGACATCCAGTTGGAATGTCTAATGGCAAGTTGCAGGGCTAAAGTTCAGGTGATAGACTAAGGCTGGAGATATATAGATAGAGATATGGATAGATCTGTGAGTCATCTGCATAAAAATGATTATAAAAACATTGGGAGCTGATGAGGTTATCAGGAGTGTAGAAGGATAAGAGAAGAAGATCTAGGACAGAATTTTGTGTAACACGTACAGTTAGGTTGTGTGATGTGGATGATGATCCAGCAAAGGAGACTGAGAAGGAGTGATGTGACACGTAGTAAGAGAACTAAGAAGGAGCATTGTTACAAAATTCTCGGCAAGAGAAGAGAGCTTAAAGAAGAAAGAGAGAATGGCCAACGCTGTCAAATGCAGCAGATAAGTCAAGCAAGGATGACTGAAAAAAAGAAAAACTATAAGATCTGGTGATTAAAAAATCATTGGCAACTTTGGAGAGAATTGTTTCAATTGCTTGATAAGATCTAAAGTCAGAGTGCAAAGGACTGAGGAATAGAGGAAGTAGAGGCAATGAACATAGACTGTTTTTCTAAGAATTTGGCTGAGAAAAAAAGAGGAAAGCTACAGAATTACAGCTTAAGGAGATGGTATGGTCTAGTGAAGGTTTTTTTAAGAAGTACAAGAAGAAGTTTCATTCACACACTAAGATTGGGACCCTCTTCCCCATCCATATCTGAGGGGTTGATTAGGTAAATTATGCTGATCTTTATTTGGTCTCCATAGACAGCAAAGACTGTTGGCAATGTAGAGTGGAGAGTTATTCAGCTGACGCTTAGTGCATTCTGAAAATAAATAGAGGGGAAACTTATACACATGTTAGACAATACCATGATAGCATTATGTATCTACTGTCAGGAAGGAACCAGAAACTCAACTCTTTCCCTAGAAACTCTAGCCTTCTGGTGGTAGGCAGAAAACAGTTCAGTGTTTGAAAAGGAACTTAAATCAGGCTGAACTGAATGACTGCATAGATCACAAACAGATCAGATTCTGCTTCCTCTAAAATAGGGGATGTGGTTTGGAGAAGGCTTGTAGGCCTAAAAAACTCTCTGCCTCCAAAGAGGCAAGAAATAATGGTATCTCTTATGTAGAGGGTTCTAGTAACCAGCCCAGCTCTGCGTTCTCTTGAGTCTGTCGCATCTGTTATGTCTATGGCTTTGTCCTTCATCCCCAAGGACCTTTTCATGGGTATTTATATGCTTGTCTCCTGTACTTTTCCAGGTGGTCTAATGCTATCAAAAGCCTGGCTCCAGATTTACACAAAGTATAGAAATCAATAAGCTGCACAGACACTCTTGTTCAGCATCAGACATTCTTCTAGGGCCCCAGCCAAATACCTAGTCCTTGATCATAGGACTTTAAAGTAGTCTATAGGCAACTAGGTGGCACAGTGGATAGAGCACTGGCCCTGGAGTCAGGAGGACCTGAGTTCAAATTTGGCCTCAGATACATAACACTTACTAGCTGTGTGACTCTGGGCAGGTCACTTAACCCCAGTTGCCTCTCCAAAAAAAAAAAAATAGTATGGTCTCCTGTTTCTTTTTTATAGTTGAAGAAAATAAGATCTGCAAAGGAGAAGTGCCTTTTCAAGGTCACATAGGTTGTAAGTAGTAGATCGAGGATCCAACCTTAGTTTCTCTGATTTCCACTCTCCCACCATTGTTTTTAAATGGGAACAACCTCTGCCTATTTTTGTTTATGTTCTCTATAATAATGTATTCTCTCATTACCTAATTGTGATACCAATATAATTGTTTTTATAGCAATAATGATCTATTTTTCAAAGACAAAGATTATGCTTTTGAGCTCCCTTTCCCAGTAGGGGAAACAATTTTGCCCTTCATCTCTTATTCATCTTCTTTGTATTTTTGAAACTATTAACAGAGGTTCTCAATGCAGTCTGCCTGCTTTGCTCAGTATCCCAAGTGACTCTCTCTAAGACTATCCAGTTGTAGAGCTCCTCCTTACTCCAAAGCCAACTCTCTAGCCACTTCACCATCCTCTCATTATGCTTTAATTTAGGTTAAAATAACCTTCTCAGTATCCACTTTATTATTTCTTTTATTTCCACTTCATAATAATAGTCTTTGTAATGTCATTTGAATGAATTCTGCCCCAAGCACTTAGCCTAATTGTGACTCCTCTGTCCAGCAGGTGCTAAGCAAAGGGCAGTCATCCTAATGCCTATTCTCAAGCTTATTGGTCTTATTATTCATTTATTTTAAACATTCATTTAAAAAAGTTCCAAGTTCTTTTCCTCCCTTTAGTCCCTCCCCCACCCATTGAGAGAAGGTAAGCAATATGAGATCAATTATACATGTGGAATTGTGCAGAATGTTAGCCATGTTACCAAAAAAAAAGGCAAGAAAAATAAAGCATTTTGCATCATGAGTCCTTCAGAATTATTTTGGAACATTGTATTGATCAGAGAAGCTAAGTCTTTCACAGTTGATCATCATTGCAGTACTGCTGTTAATGTGTACAATGTTCTTTCTCTTTGTTTTGCTCACTTTACTTTGCTTCAGCTCATATAAGTCTTCCCAGGACTTTCTGAAACCATCTCCCTTGTCATTTCTTTTTTTTTTTTTTTAAAGGCAGTTGGGGTTAAGTGACTTGCCCAGGGTCACACAGCTAGTAAGTGTCAAGTGTTTGGTCTGAGTCCCTTGTCATTTCTTACAGCACAATGGTATTCCATCACAATCATATACCATAATTTGTTCAGCCATTCCCCAATTCTTGGGCATCCCTAAATTTCCAATTCTTTGCCACCACAGAAAGAGCTGCTATAAATATTTTTGTGCATCTAGGTCCTTTTCCTTTTTCTTTGACCTCTTTGGGATATAGAGCTAGTAGTGGTGTTGCTTGATCAACAGGTATGAACGGTTTTATAGCCCTCTGGACATAGTTCCAAATTATTCTCCAGAATGGTTGGACCAATTCACAACTCACCAGCAGTGCATTAGTATCCTCATTTTTCTATCTCCCCTCCAGCATTTCTCATTTTTCTTTTCTGTTATATTATCCAGTCTGACCCTTTAAAAATTATTGAGGATCCCAAAGAACTTTTGTATGTGTGGATTACTTTCATAGATATTTACTGTATTAGAAGTTAAAACTGATAAATTTTTTTAGATATTTATGAATTTCTTTAAAAATAACAATGATAAGCCCATATGCTAACATAAATAACATAATTTTAATGAAAATAACATTTTCCAAAACAAAAATAATTTAATGAGAAAAATAGATTTGTTTTACATATTTTTGCAAATCTTTTTCATGTCTAAATAGAAAGCAGCTGAAATTCTCATATCCATTTCAGCATTCAATCTATTGTGATACATTGTTTTGGTTGAAGTACATAAAGAAAATCCAGCTTCACATAAAGATGCAGTTGTAAAAGGGAGGGGTTTCTTAATAGGCAAATAACATCTCAGTGTTATTCTGAAAATAGATTTGACATGGAGTACCCCCTGAAATGTTCTCTGGTAACCCTAGACATCTCACTTTGAGAACTGCTGACCTGTTCACTTAAAGGTCTGATTTTCAAACTGTCCCCGATGGTGTTGATCTCTTTTAAGAGGCCATAGGGTAAAGTAATTCAAAAACCCAAATATTATGTTGCAAGCCAAAAGGGAAATATTCTAAAAAGGAAAAAAAATGTGCTTTATCAGCAGGCACTCATAAACACTTGTCAATGGTATGACTTTTAACTGGGAGTATGACCCTGAAATTTTAAGCTTTTGCTTTTAATGCAGTAATAGTAATGAATTAAATACCAGCAGTAAAAAAATTTGTTACATTGCTCCATTCCTAAGATTAATTTAATATTAGAATAATGGGACAAATACTAGATTTCAAAAATTCAGTGTGGGTGGCGCAGTGGATAGAGCACCAGCCCTGAAGTCAGGAGGACCTGAGTTCAAATGCGGCCTCAGACCAAACACCTGACACTTACTAGCTGTGTGACCCTGAGCAAGTCACTTAACCCCAATTGCCCAGAAAAACAAAACAGAAATTCGGTATGAAATTCATATATCCTATTTTTTATTCAACAATCCAAATCAAGAAAAATACTCTTAGATAGTATGCTATTTTGTGCTAAGTAGACAAATCATTATTAGTCCCAGTCATAAAAGCCGAATTATAAAATTGAACTACCAGAAAGACTAGATATTATGTGCTTCAAATTATCAAAATATACTCTCCCTTTGATTTCCTTTTCTATTTTCCATTACTAGGAATTTGGGACTAAATTACTCTAATGCCTCCAAGTGGTTGTGAAGTCTGATATGTTCTGTCAAGCTGGAATGACAAGATGTAAACCAAACAATGGACTCTATACTTCTTGTCAGAAGTCTAATAACCCAACTTTTTTTTTTTACAAGACTTATCACTGGAGTTAATAGGTGATTAAATTTTTCAGCACCCACAATTCATAAAAACTAGGTATGAGGTATAGAGGGGTTGTAATCTGTATTGTTAGAGGGAGTCTCCACTTATGAAATCTTTGGTAAATTACAGCACCGAATATGATTAATAAAGAAAATTTGAATTCATGATTCTAGAAATCTGATTTCTATTTTCTAAATGATATATGAAAAAATTTAATACAACTAAGCTCTTAGTTATTTTTATAGCAAACACTCTTCAAGGGCTTCAAATGGCAATGTGTATCCCAAATGACATAGGATATGCTTACAAAACGAACCCCAAACCAAAGTCTTTAAGCTTTAAGTTTTAAACATATATAATGTACACATGCAGGCATGCACACATAACTAGAATGACACTTGGCTGATCTTGATTTGCACAAATTTCTTTAAGTCTCATGTCATCTGTTCCTAATCCTCTAGCTCTATTTTATTCAGAAGTAACTAGAGCTCCCCAGTTCATATTTAGCCAATTAATATTTTAATTGATATGTTTTAACATGACAGATACTTACCAATGAATACTCCCCAAACCAAAAAGCAGCTAGTTTTACAAAACAACTAGTTTATCCATTTTAAAGACAATAAAGACATTGATAAACTTTGATAGTACAGTACAAACATGGTATTAAACTGCAGTACTTTTTCTTCTCCATGTTGACTTTATGTTTTTTATTTTACCTCATTTTTCTTTGCTCTATATCAGCTTCATAGAAGTTTTTCCATGTTTCTCTGAATTTTTCATGTTATTCCAAATATTAGATACTTACTTTGTTTCCATATTTTTATATGTGGATTTAGATTTGTAGATATTTTGGTACAGACCTGGGCTTTCATCAGTTACATGGAGCTCTTATGTGGAAAACTCACTTTACCGAAGCAAATATCTGTAACTTACTGTCTTCAGAGAGTTGTCGAGGGCCCTGGATGGTTAGATGACTTGTTCATACTCACAGCTAGTTGCTTGTCAGCCTTAGTATTTGAACCCCAAGTCTTTGTGATTCCAAGGCCAGACTTTTTGATGACACAATAGAGATAGTTGAAGCATAACAAAAAAATGACCAGCTAGTATTTGAAACTTTTTAAGGTGAAAGGAGGAACCTTAGTTTTCAGTGGGAAGGACTTTGAAGAAGTCCTTAAATTCAATTTAGCAAACATTTATTAAGTGCCTACTGTTTGTTACTTGCTGTGCTAGTTGTTGGGGATACAAACACAAAGAATATAATTGTCCCTACCTTTGGAATGGCCGCTTATTAGTAATTCTGGGTCAGTAGTTAACAAAAAAAGAACTAGTGTAAATGAGAGAAACATTTAAGTAAACTATGCTACCCACCTTTCATACTTCCCAGGCAGAATGGATGGTTCCGTATTTCTGTTGCAACTCTTGGCTTTTTAGGTATAGAGTGACTTGTATTTAGTTTGGTTCTTTATGTCCCAGTAAGGAGAAACCCTGAATAGAGAAAGGAGTGGTCCATTTCTAGCACTGGAATCTGAAAGTTTTCAAATGACTTCTAAATAAGAATGTTTAACAAATTGTGGGATTGAGCAATTTAATTTTATAGCATATTTCCCTTTGTGTATTTGTTTCAAGTATAGTTTTGGGAAGTGTACCCTACAGTAATTTCAGCAAGATTGGGGTTAATAAAGATTATGAACTCATGATTCTGGAAAGTTTACTTAGATTTTACAAGTGACTACTTAATACTATCATTTAGCTATTATTATAGGAAGCTCTTGTGTTTCTTTTAAATCCTCATCATTTATCTAATTGATGGCCAGAAGTTTCTTGTAGCAGTTAATTTTTAGTAGATATTTTCGACTTCCTGGTTGAAAAGACTGGTCCAGTTTGGGGCATTTACTGAGCATTAATTATATGAGGCATTCAGCATATTAGAGTTAAATTCAGACTTTGCTCTGCAGGCCTTTAAAATTATGTAAGACTAAAACTTTCTAGGCAAGTTGTGGGACAGTTAGGTGTGCAGTGGATAAAGTTCTGGCCCTGGAGTCAGGAAGATCAGGGTTCAAATTCAGCCTCAGATACTTACTAGTTGTATGACCCTGAGTGAGTTATTTAACCCCTGTTTGCCTTAGTTCCTTGTCTGTAAAATGAGGACACACTGGAGAAGAAAATGGCAAACCCACTTTAGTATTTTTGCCAAGAAAACCCCAAATGGGATCACAAAAAGTCAGACAGGAATGAACAAGAAAAATGTGCCAGAAACTGTGTTAAGTGCTTTACAAATATTGTCTCATTTGAACCTCACTACAATCCTGTGAAGTAGGTGTTATTATTATCATCCCCATTTTACAGTTGAGGAAACAGAGAAACATAAGTTAAGTGACTTGCCCAGAGACACACTAGTAAGTGTCTGGGGCCAGATTGAAACTCAGGTCTTTTGACCCCAGGGCCAGAGCTCTGTCTGATTCACCTATTATGAACTAAACTAGTTTGATGTTTATCAGTCCTCTTTTAAATACTGATTGTTGAGGGGATCCTGCTGAAATCCATTTCCATTTGTGCTTTCCATAAGGGTGAATATGATAGAATTTTAAGCTGGAGAGAGATATTAGATGTCTTCTAGTCCAATTTCCTTGTTTTTCAGATGAGGAAACTGAGTCAAAGAGAGGTTAAATGACTTGTCTAAAGTAAATTCAGGTCTTCTGACTTAAGATCTAGTATTCTTTCCTAAACTTGTGGTAGTCCTTCATATGCTTTGGATATTATTATTAAAATATCCTTTTGCCTTTTTTTTTTACAGGAAAGTAATACTGAAACAATGTTTTTTGGTGAATATAAGTTGTCTAACCATAAAGAATTAAGATGATACATGCATTACTTTGCCTTGTTTAACATTACTTGACAATAGCATCATTAATATGTTATGTCCATACCTCCCTAGGAAAGCCTCATTATAAAGTAATCTGGCCAACTGCTGGAAGACAAGAAAGAGAATCTAAAATGAACTCTAATAGTGTTCCCTCCTTTGAAGATCAGTTGGCTTTCTATTCCATTTATAACATTCTTCCCATGGAGGTACCTGTTGTGCTGTTCTAGCAGACGTGTTGTTTTGTAAGCATTCGGTAACACTGGGAAAGGTGTGTCTATAAGACTCAGATTTCAACCTCATAGAAAGAGAAAAGCTAAGTCCGTATCCTGAGCTGCCTTTTCTTCTCCGCAGTCTCCTTTGATGATCTCATCCTCCTATGGGTTTAATTATCTTTACACAGAAGAGTGTGTGTGTGTGTGTGTGTGTGTACGCATGCGTGCATACCCAGTGTCCCAGAAGTCTTAGTGCAATTTTAAAATTTTTATAATTGATGGGCACACTCATACTGGCTAGACCATCCAAACTGTAGCTCAAATGCTCTATGTCCAGAATAGCACTCAGTTATTCCATACTTGTTAGCTTTTATTAAGTGTCTGTTATGTGCCAGACACTGCTGGGTGCTAGGGGAAAAAAAGACAAAGTAACATATATTTCTATTGGGAAGATAACCTGATGTATATAGTTATGCAGAAAGTATATACAGAGTTAAATACAAGATAATTTTTGGTGGGGGAAGGAACTAGCAGTTAGTAGGTTCAGGAAACAGTTCATATGGTACAGAGATTCTTAACTTTTTTGGGTTTTGTACTTCATTGGCAGTCTTATGAAGTTTATAGACCTCCTTCTCAGAGTAATGTTTTTAAATGCATAAAATAAAATACATAGGATTATAAAGGAAACCAAGAAGAAGGCAGTGAACAAAGTCTTAAAGGAAACTAGAGATTTAAGAAGTAGAAATGAGAAGAGGATACTTTTTGGCATATGAGGATAGATAGCCAATACAGAAGGCACAAAGACAGAAGAGGAGTATTGTTTTTGAGAGACTGTAGGCAGACCAGTTTGATTGTATTATAGAATATGTGAAGAGGAGTAATGTATAATAATGCTGGAAAGGTAGTTTCCAGGATCAGGGTATAAAAGGGCTTTAAAGAACAAACTAGCGAATCTATATTTGATTTTAGAGGTAAGTGAAACCAGCTATTGGAGCTTATTTAGTAGATTAGTGACATGGTCAGAGTTTTGGTAACTGGGGAGGATAAATTAGAAAGAAGAGACACTTGAGTCAGGAAGAACAATTGGAAAACTTTATTTTTTGCAGTACAGGCAAGTGGTGATGAAAGCATAAACAAGTATGGTGGTATGTAAGTAGAAAGAAGGTAACAAATAAAAGAGATTTATAGGTAAAAATGACAAGATTTGGCAAATGATTAGATAAGTGGAGTGAGTGAGAGTGAGGAGCCAAGGAGGACACCCAGGTTTCTAACATTGGTTGACTGGGAGGTTGGTAGTACCTTAACAGAAATAGTGAAATTAGGGAGAAATTAGGGGTTTGGCAGCAAAAGTGAATAAATGAATATTTATTAAGTGCTTACTATGTGTAGAGCACTGTGCGAAGTGTTGTCCATACAAATGCAAGCAAGCAAGGTAGAGCTTACCTTCAAGGTAAGATTACCTTATTAGGGGAAGACAACACACTGGCAAGTAATGATCAGCATCAAGTGTTTTGGACAGGAACTTCAGAGGAAATAGAGTCATAGGGCGATGGATTGACACATCCTTTTCAGTTATGGTAGTGTTGGTTTAGAATTGGAAAATGTGTTGAGCTTGAAATTGAGAGTTTGGAAAGAAAATATGGAGTAGATAGATAGTGGGGAGAAAGTAGTATCCTGACAAGATACACTGACTGCTCGCAATCCAAAGGCTTAGGGTGGGAACTGAGCTCCAGGTCAGAGGTAGAAGTTTGAGGACAGAAGATGAGGTATGGAGATGACTAGCAAATGCTGTGGTAGGTCTGAGCCTGAGTAAGATAAAGGGAAAAATGACTTGTGTTTTAGACATGTTGAATTTTAAATGCCTATGAGATAGCTGGTGTTAAATGTTCAATAGACAATTTGTAATACTCATAGAAGTGATCCTATAGATCATCTAGGTCACCCCCTCTTTTTTCCAGCTGGAATAACTGAGGCCCAGAAACATTAAGCGACTTTTCCATGATGATGACCCAGGTTACGAATGAGAGAGAAAGGATTCAGATCCAGGTCTTCTCACTCTAAATCCAGAATTCTTTCCTGTTCACCATGTTCTTTTCCTCTAGACTCACCTTTACTTGAGAATTCTCTATATCTGTTGAGGAGTTACAGTTTTAGTCACCAAGGATTGTCAAATCAGAGTCATCTTTGACTTTTTTTACCCCACCTCCCTCCTATATCCAATCATTTGCCAATATTAATTACAAATTAATTTTTAATCACATGAATGCCAGGTTTAATGAAACTCTTATTCCTGTTTCTGCCCTGCTAAAGTAAAAAATGTCCCCATCAAAATTACACTGTGAAACATGAGTGCAAAGTTCCATGACATAGTTCTAGAAAAAGTGTTGACACTAACTGCATTTAAAAAACAAGTCATAAGGCATAATAAAAATAGAAAGACAATTTCTTAATGCATTTTAGAAGAGATTGAGAATAGGGTGCTATTCTTCTCTCTACCCACCTTCCCCACTTCTCATCTGGTGTATTGTAACTAACTTTTGTTCTCTTTTGTCTCCAGTCTCTCCCTTCTTCAATCTGTCCTCTGAAACAGCTGCCAAAATAATCTTAAGAGTGACTTTATCACTCCTGTGGTCAGAAACCTTCAATGACTCTTCATTGTTTCATGAATAAAAATACAAACTACTTGCATTCTTCACAATGCTAGCATTTGAGATCTTCCCCAGTGTGGCTTTTTTTGCCTATTTTCTTATTACTCCCCTTTATGTATCCTGTATTCTAGCCAAACTAGACTACTAGCTGTCTGAATTTGAAGTTCCATCTTCTTCTTTGTAAAAACCATCCTTCATGGCTAGAATGAACCTTTTCTTAGCCTTTCAAAATTCTTCTCTTTCTTCAAGTCTTAATAGAAGTGTTACCTCCTCTATGAAGCCTTCCCTGATCTTCCCAGCTCAAAGTGTTGTTACCTTTTTGAGATAACCTAGAATTTATTTTACATGCCTGGTGGAGGGGGAGGGTTATGCATATTCTATGCCCTAAGCAGAGAGTAAGCTCAGGCAGAGCAACTGTTTCATTTCTAAAAGAAAGAAATGATCTTTTAATTAAATAATTTCTTATTATACTTTAAAATCTGGATAATGTTATCTGAAACACAAGTTTTATTCAGATCTCATTTTATTTCTTGACTCGTATATTTTAATACTGAGAAGTAGTGTTACATAGAGAACTAGCAGCCTCAGATCCAGGAAGCCCTGGCTTCATGTCTGGAGACTAACATCTCCTGTCTCTGTGACCCTGGCAAGTAATTTTTTTCATTTACTCTCTGAATGATTCAGGTGACTCTCTATAACTATAAACTGTGAAGCAATTGCTAATCTGAATTGATAGAGTTTTCTCTCTGGGGAGTTCCATAAAACACTGAAATCATAGGACCGAACAAAAGGAAGATCTTCATGTTAGTAAATAAAAGTAATAACTAATATAAGCAAGACAGTATTTCAAGCAGTGTTATACTTAAATACTTCAGAGATCCAAGATTTTGTTAGTATAGGTATTCCATTCATGCATATCTTAACTCTTTTAAACCCTCATTAGCATTTTGAAATAGGTGATGTTTTTTTTTTAAAGGACGCTTGCCTATTTTCTCTTTAATACACAAATTCCCTCAATGTTGAACACAGTATGTTGTATATCATAAATGCTTATGAGTATGGAATGGATGTACTAATTCACAAATGAATGAACAGTATTGGGGAAAGGTGGGGAGAGTGTCCTTCTTTTAGAAGAGGGAGTAAGGAGGCCCTCTGAGATGCTTAACTAGATGCTAGAGAGGATGTTCTTTGCTCTTTACCTTCCTAGGAGTATAAATGTTTAGAGGTCACAGAAAGTCCAGGGCCATGAATGAAAAAAAAAATAGAAACCTATAGCCAGATACAGATATTTTGTGAGTGGAACAAAAGCTATTATTATAAGCTATTATTATTTTATGGTGAAACTTTTTTTTTGACCCTAAAAGATAATTCTAAGATTATGCTGTTTTTACAGAATTATTTTTTTTAACATTTTCACATCATTTAGGAATTTTAGTGGGAGAGGTTTTTCTTTTAAGGAAGGCATTTAAATCCTAGAATTTGACTTTTAAAAATTATTGCAGTGGGGCAGAGCCAAGATGGCAGAGGGAAAGCAGTGACTTGCTTGAGCTCTCCCTCAAACCCCTACAAATACCTATAAAAATGGCTCTAAACAAATTCTAAAGCAGCAGAGCCCACAAAAAAAAACAGAGTAAAACAAATTTCCAGCCCAAGACAACCTGGATGGCTGATGATTGGAAAGGTATATCACGCCAGGCGGGGAGAGGAGCGCAGTTTGGCGTGGGCGCACAGACCGCAGCGAACCTGGAGCAGGCCTCAGGGGACTGAATCACAGGCAGCTGTGGCAGTTTCTAGACTTCTCAACCCACAAACACCAAAGACAACTTAGAAGGGCAGTGGGAAAAGTCTGTGACTGCGGTGAGAGAAGAAATAGGTCTCAGCCACCCCCAGGTCAGCGGCTGCCTCCAGAGCTTCTGGCCCACGGACTGAGGGGGAATCCAGTGGCTGATCAGAGGGGGATTGCAAGGATCTCTTTGCCAGTGCTGAGGCAGGAATCTCTTGCTTTGCCCGTGCTTGGATCTGGGTCACAGTTCTGAGGGGCGGTCCTGGGGCGAGGAGGAGCGCTGGCATGGTGGAGCTTGTCGTGGCAGTGGAGAGGAAACACCTTGCCCCTTATCGTCGCACCTTGGAAGAACTGAAAATTTTCAGGTCCCTAGAAGTATCTCTGAAAACAGCTATACAAACCCCCAAAGCTTGAGACAGTACATTCTCCACATTGGAAACAGACTCTTACCTTAACAAAGAGTTTAAAACTCAAGTTGGTTTGGGATCATGAGTAAGTAGCGCAAAAAAGAGTCAGACTATATTATCTTACTTTGGTGACAAAGAAGATCAAAACCTACAACCAGAAGAAGAAAACAAAGTCAAAGCTCCTACATCTAAAGCCTCCAAGAAAAATATGAATCAGTCCTAGGCCTTGGAAGAGCTCAAAAGGGATTTTGAGAAGCAAGTAAGAGAAGTAGAGGAAAAACTGGGAAGAGAAATGAGAGTGATGCAAGAAAATCATGAAAAGCAAGTCAACAGCTTGCTAAAGGAGACCCAAAAAAATACTGAAGAAAATAACACCTTAAAAAATAGCCTAACCCAAATGGCAAAAGAGGTCCAAAAAGCCAATGAAGAGAAGAATGCCCTAAAAAGCAAATGGAAAAGGAAGTCCAAAAGATTACTGAAGAAAATACTTCCTTAAAAATTAGAATAGAGCAATTGGAAGCTAGTGACTTTATGAGAAATCAAGACACTATAAAACAAATCCAAAAGAATGAAAAATTAGAAAACAATGTGAAATATCTCGTTGGAAAAACAACTGACCTGGAAAATAGATGCAGGAGAGAGAATTTAAAAATTATTGGACTATCTGAAAGCCATGATCAAAAAAAGAGCCTAGACATCATCTTTCAAGAAATAATCAAGGAAAACTGCCCTGATATTTTAGAACCAGAGGGCAAAATAGAAATTGAACGAATCCACCGATCTCCTCCTGAAAGAGATCCCCAAAGGAAAGAGATCTCCTAGGAATATTGTAGCCAAATTCCAGAGTTCCCAGGTCAAAGAGAAAATATTACAAGCAGCCAGAAAGAAACAATTCAAGTATTGTGGAAACACAATCAGGATAACACACAAGATTTAGCTGCTTGTACGTCAAGGGACCGCAGGGCATGGAAAAAATATTCTGGAGGGTAAAGGAGATAGGATTACAACCAAGAATCACCTACCCGGCAAAACTGAGTATAATTCTTCAGGGGAAAAAATGGTCATTCAGTGAAAATAGAGGACTTTCAAGCATTCTTGATGAAAAGACCAGAGCTGAATAGAAATTTTGACTTTCCAATACAAGACTCAGGTGGAACATGAAGAGGTAAACAGGAAAGAGAAATCATAAGAGACTTATTAAGGTTGAACTGTTTATATTCCTGCATGGAAAGATGATATTTGTAACTCATGAGACCTTTGTCAGTATTAGAGTAGTTGGAGGGAAAAAATTATATGTATGTAGATAGATAGATAGATAGAGGGTACAGGGTGAATTGAAGATGAAGGGGTCGTATCTGTAGAATAAAATTAAGGGGTGAGAGAGGATTATACTAGGAGAATGAGAAAGGGAGAGGTAGAACAGGGTAAATTATCTCACACACAAAAAAAAAACCCAGAAAAGAAAAGGCTCTTACAGTGGAGGGGAAATGGGGGAAGGTAAGAGGGAATGAGTGAATCTTATTCTCATAGGATTTTGCTTATGGAGGGAATAACATACACACTCAATTGGGTGTGGAAATTTGTCGTACCCTACAGGAAAATAGGAGGGGAAGGGGACAAGAGAGTAGGGGGATGATAGAGAGGAGGGTAGATTGGGAAAGGGGGTAATCAGAAGCAAATACTTCTGAGGAGGGACAGGGTCAAAAGAAAGAATAGAATAAATTGGGGAGGACAGGATAGGATTAAGGGAAGTAGAGTTAGTTTTTCATAGCATGTGTACTTTAGAAGTGTTTTGCATAACTGCGCATGTATAGCCTATGTTGAGTTGCTTGCCTTTTCAATGAGGGTGGGTAGGGAGGGAGGAAGGGAGAAAATTTGGAACCCAAAGTTTTAAAAACATATGTTTAAAAAAAATGTTTTCACATGCAACTGGGAAATAAGAAATACAGGAAATGGGTTACAGAAATCTATCCTGCCCTACAGGAAAATAGAAGGGGAAGGGGATAAGAGAAGGGGGGAAGAAATAGAAGGGAAGGCAGACTAGGGGAAGGGGTATTCAGAATGCACGCCATCTTGGGGTGGGGGAGGGGCAAGATGGGGTGAAAATTTGGAACTCAAAATCTTGTGAAAGTAAATGTTGAAAACTAAAAATAAATAAATTTATTAAACCAAAAAAAATTATTGCAGAAATGAGGTCACCAAATGTGGTATAGTCTGTTGTTTGTTGTTTTTAATTACTAGGATGTTGCATGACTCTTAAAAAGATGTTTCTAGGTAAAACAGTAGAAGACAAAGTGGCTGCTAATTTGATGGATAACATGTAGATCAGGATGTCATTGTGTATTTTCCTTCAAAAAATCAGTTCCCTCATGTGTTCTTTTACTTAATAACACCTTGATAAAAAGTGTTTTTAAAATGATTGTAGTTAATGAAAGCATGCATGTAAATACATGTATCCTTGCACATGTTGTCTATATGTATGTATATAAATAATATTAAAGAAGATATTTGAATGTATGCTAATATGTGAGTGAAAATGGGGTACTTACTTCCAAGCAATTTTGATTGACATTGACTCTTTTTTTCCAAGTGTTAAATTAACCCTCTGGAGTAGATTGTATGTAATATGTTTGTTTGACAGATGGGAAGACTAAGCTAAAAGAAATTACACAGCTCGTCACTGTCCTGTGGTCCGTATTCCTAATGATCCCTATTCATTATGTTTTTTTGTGAAAAGAAGTTATGTTATACCTAATAAAAACAAACTGGCAAGATCAAAGAAAGCTAATTAATGAATTCTCAAGGAAGTTAAAATGGCAGTGAAACAGTGGAAAGAGCAGCAGATCAAAAATCATAGGATTTGGGTTCAAATCTTAACATCGTTTTCATTATGTGTAAAAATGCCCTCACTTCCCTCATGTTAGGGGACACACACACACACACACACACACACACACACACTGAAGTATCCTCAACTTAGTCATTTCACATGAACTACTTACTCTTCTATCCCACTTAGCCACACATAAAGTCATACTCTTGATCTTGCTATCACTTTCAGATGCATTACTTCCATATTCATGAATTCTGAAATTCCCTGATCTCATCACAATCTGTTGTCATTACTTCTCCCTCTACCTTGCAACCCCAACCCCTGTTCTTAGTTTACAACATGACGTCCAATCTCTTGACCTCTCAACTTTTTCCCAGTTCTTTCACATCTGTTCTAGCTATACTGTCTTCTCTTCCTCATCTTGAGCCATAAGTGAACCAGTTCAACTCTATACCATCCTCTTATCCTGCTTCTCTGGCACCCTTTTCATTTGGCCAATCTTGCCTTGCTGAGCCTTAATTTTAGATCACTCTCACCACCTACTGCCTTTCACTCCTACCTACATCCTGCTGAACAAAGCTGGAGAAAATCACAAAGTGAAGCTGACTTGGTCCACTGAAAATTTATATGACCTCAGTTGGGCCCTCACTGCTACCAGATGTCTTCTACACATTTGTGACCTCATTTTTGCAATAATTTTAAAAAGTCAAATTCTAGGATTTAAATGCCTTCCTTAAACCTTATACCTCCCAAATTAAGTCACTACCCAACTCTTCACAGTGGCTTTTCCAGACCTTCTCGTTCTTCCTCAAACCTCCAATTAATTCATCCCTCTTCCCTAACCCTCTCAACTGAGAATTTTGCCTTATATTACTGAAAATATTGAGACCATTCTCCAAGATCTCCCTCTTCTCCCTTCCTCTGCTGTCACCCAGATGCCTTCTGCCACTATGTCTTTCTTTACCCTTATCTCACATAATAAGATGGTCTTTTTTACTGTGAGGGCAAACTCTTCTACATGTATGTGTGATCTCATTTCATCCCATGTACTCTAGCAGTTTGCCCCCTCTATCATCCCAACTCTCTCACTCTCTTTCCTTTTCTTCTGGATTCCTGCAAACATACCTATGTCTCCCTCATCCTCAAAAAACTCTCACTTTACCTATCCATCTCCTGTCATCTAACAGTTTTCCTCCCTTTGTGACTAAACAATTCCTTGAGAAGACTGTATGTAATAGGTGCTTCTGCTTCCTTTTATCTCATTCTCTTCTTACGTCTTTAAAATGTGCCTTCCAACCTCATCATTCAACAAAAATAGCTCTCTCCAAAGTTTCTGATGATTCCTTAATTACCAAATCTAATGAACTTTTCTTTTTCAATCCTCATCCTTCTTGAGCTCTCTGCTGCCTTTGACAGTGTCATTTACCCTCTTTTACTTGATACTCTTTTCTCTCTAGCTTTTCATTACAATACTCTCCCCTGCTTCTCCTTCTACCTACCTGACTATTCTTCCTCATTCTCCTTTACTGGATCTCTGCCCAAGTCATACCTAATAACCATGGCTGTCCCAAAGGGCTCTATCTATGGCTGTTTTCTCTTCCCCCTTTTATACTGTTTCACTTGATGTTCTCATCAGCACCCATGAATTCATTATCATCTCAATGCTAACATATTCAGATCCGCCTTTCCAGCCCTAAACTCTTTTCCAACAACCTCCAGTCTCACATCTCCAGTTACCTATTAGACATTTTAAACTAGATGTCCCATTGACATCTTAAACTCAGCATGTCTAAAAGTGAACTCATTGTATTTCCACTTAAACCCTCCCCTCTTCCTAACTTGTCTGTTAACGTAGAGGATAACACCATTTTCCTAGTTCTCCAGGCTTACAAGGTAGGTATTATACTCAGCTCCTCACTGTCTCATCCCTTACATACATCTGTGGCCAAGACTTGTCAATTTTACCTTTGTAACATCTCAGGAATATGTCCCCTTCTCTCTGACACTCCCACTAACCTGGTGCAGGTACTTATCACCTTAGTCCTAGCCTGTTGAGTAGCCTTCTGTTTAGTCTTCTCACCTCAAGTCTTTCCCCACTCCATTCCATTCTCTATTCAGCTGTCAGAGGGATCTTCCTAAAGTATGTCTTACCATTTCATTCCTCTATTAAACAAACTCCAGTGGTTCCATGTTACCTCTGGGATCAGATATAAAATTCTCTGGTGTTCAAAGCCCTTCATATCCTGTCTACTTCCTACCCTTTCAGTTTTCTTAAACCTTACACTCTCCCATGTACTTTGCAATCCAGTGATTCTGGCCTCCCTGTTTCCTTCACATTAGAACTCCATCTCCCAACTCTGTAGCTTCATTGGTTTTCCTCCCATACCTAGAACTAGCTCTTTCCCTCCTGGCTTTCAAATCTCAGCCTAAATTCTACCTTCTCTACAAGCCTTTCCCAGTCTGTCTTAATCTTTAAAGCTATCCCCAGTTTATCCTGTATATATCTTGTTTGTACCTCCACTAGATTGTAAGCTCCTTGAAGACAGGAATGGTTGTGGGGGGGTGCAGTTTGCATCCCTTGTGCTTAGTACAATGCCTGGCACATAAAAATCACTTAATAAATGCTTATTGACGTGACTATCTCCAATCCTTACAATCTTACGTAATATTTGGCAAGTCACAACTTCTCTGGGCCTGTTTGCTTATATGTAAATTGTGAGGTTGAACTAGATGGCTTCTGAAGACCCTTTCAGTTCTACAGCTGTGATTCTTTAATCACATGAATCCTGCATGCTCAGGAATAGCTCACATGAAATCAAAAAGAATTTAGAGTGGGAAGAGATTTTAGAGATGCTCCAGTCTTGCCTCTTAATTTTACACAGAGGAAACTAAGATTCAAAGAAGTGATTTATCCCAGGTCATACTGGAAGTAAGAAACGGAGCCATTATTCAAACCTATGCCCTCTGACTTCAAGTCAGTTGTGCTTCCTCTTCCTTTCATCTATAGCAGAATCGTATTAAACATGTAAGGAAGGAGAAATCAGTTGTGGCTGCCATGAGAAAGAAGACCAAGGAAACTTATGTTGACTTGGCCTTCAAGGTGGAAGAAGTAAAGGAAGATGGGAGAACAAATCTTATATTCCTAAATCACAGGTCTGACCATGCTACTCCTCTGATCAAGAAGTCTCAATAGTTTTCTGTGACTAGTAGGACAAAGGGTTTGTTAGTCTGATTCCAACCTATTTTTCCAATCTGATTATACATTATTCCTCTTATACAATGTATATTCCAGTCTACTCTGTGGACTGCCATCTCAAGTACTGGATATGCCCCTTCTCATTCTCCTTCTCTGGACCAGGAAAATCATGAGGTGTACATATATACTCCTTGCTTCTCCCTGCCCCTTACAGACCCTCCTTCTGTTGTTATAACTTGAGAGGTACACTCTTTCCAGATACATCAACCAATAACTACTCTCACTCCTCTCTAGACTGAACTCCAGACTTTGTCTGCATGCGCCAGAAGCCCTTTCATCCAGGAAGCTCACTGTAACCCAGGAACTGCCCCTTCAGCTTTTTCCTCTAATTAGACGGCTCCTTTCAGAACCTTTTGTGAAGGAGGATGCCTACGTCAACCGTGTCTCATTCCTCTCCAGGCTGTACTCTCAGTGTCAGCAGATTTACCTCATTACTTTTTTGAGAAAAATAAAAGCTATTCATCATAAGTTCCTTCTCCCCATCAAATATGTTATTCCTTTGAGAGTATTCTCATTTTCTGTGCTTTAGTGTCTGATGAAGAAGTCTCTTTTTCATCACAAGGCCAGTCACTCTGCTTGTGCCCTGATCCCTTACTTTTCTGCCTCGTCTAGCAGCTTCTTCCTTCACCTTCTTCTTCTTTTCTTTAAGCTTTCCTCAGCTAGTGCCTCCAAACACATCCACATCTCCCCATCCTTAAAAAAAGCCTTAACTTCTGTCCCCTCAAGATATTCCCTAAATTGCTCTTCCCTTTTGTAGCCAACCTTCTATTAAAAGCCTCCTACTCTAGTTACCGCCATTTCACCTCCTCCTCCACATCCCAGTCCAGTCTCGTTTCTGACATCATGACTTAGCTAAAATTGCTCTTTACAGAGTTGCCATAACAATTTCTTACCTGTTCAATATGATTGTCTTTTTTCATACTCCTTTTTTTAAGTATGCATTTATTTTTCAACATTCACTTTTTTAAGATTTTGAGTTCCAAATCCCCCCCCACACACAGGACAGCAGGCAGTCTGGTATAGGCTATACATGTACAGTCATATTAAACATATTTCCACATTAGTCATGTTGTGAAAGAAGAATAAAAATAAAAGGGGAAAACCACGAGAAAGAAAATAATATGCTTTGATCTACATTCAGACTCCATAGTTCTTTCTCTGGATGTGGATAGCATTTTCCATAATGAGTCTTTTGGAATTGTCTTAGATCAATGTATTGCTGAAAAATTTTCTCATACTTCTGTAGTACTTTTAATACTGTTGAACACATCCCTTCTTCTTGGATAATCTTCTCCCTGGGTTTCTGTGACACAGATCTCCTATCTTTCTGACTGTTCTTAGTCTCCTTTGCTTGACCAGTGAATCAATTATTCAGTACCTACTATGTGCCAGACACTGTGCTAAGTGCTAGGGATGCATAAAGAGGCAGAAGACAATCTCTGCTCTCAAGGAGCTTGCAGTCTAAAGGGGGAGACAATAAGCACACAAATATAGACAAAGCAAGCTATATACAGGATAAACAGGAAATAATTAATAGAAGGAAGGCCCTTAAGAGGGATTGTGGAAGTCTTCCTGTAGAAGGTGAACTTTTATTTGGGACTTAAAGGAAGCCAGGGAGGTGAGTAGTTAGAGCAGAGGAGAATGGGAATTCCAGGCTCAGGAGACAGCTGGAGAAAATGCTCAGAGCTGAGAGATAGAGTGTCTTGTCGTGAAGTATCCCAGAGGCCAGTGTCACTGAATGAAAGAATACGTGGCAGAAAATAAAATGTAAAAAGACTGGAAAGGTAGGAGGTGGCTAAGATATGAAGGACTGTGAATGCCAGGCATTTTGTATTTGCTTCTGGAGGCTACAGGGAGTCACTGGAGTTTAATAACGAAGAAAGGGTGACATGGTTGGACCTGTACTTTAGGAAATCACTTTGGTGACTGAATGAGGAGAGACTTGAGGCAGGCTGACCCACCAGCAACTGTTGCAATAATCCAGGTGTGAAATAATGAGGCTTGTACTGGAGTGGGGACCGTGTCAGAAGAGAAAAAGGGGCATATTCAAGAGATGTTGCAAAGGTGAAATTGACAGGCCTTGGCAACAGCTTGACTATGGGAGGTATCCACTCCGCAGTTACGGATCTTCCTCTCGGTCTTTTGTTTAGTTACTATATCCTTTCTCAGAAATGTTTTACACCATTGGTTCAGGTTTCATCTCTATGCATGTGACTTTGTGCTCCAGCCCCTATCACCAATTGTTTATTGGCTCTTTTCCACTGGATGCACTGTAGGTATCTCAGACTCCACATATCCACAACAGAACTTGTTATTCTTCTCCCCTCCCTCATGCTACCCTGTCTCCAGACTGCTCTGTTTTTGCTGAGGTAGTAGATGTAGTTTGATCATTTCATTTACTTGCCTGAGAACCTTAAATACCTCTAGGATAAAATGCAGTTGTCTTAGGTTGACTTTCCATAATCTGGCTCTAGCCAACCTTTCCATGCTTATTATACATGACTTCACTTTCTGTATTCTACATTTCATTCAGTTCTGCACTCCAGCTCCTGCCTCTGAGCCTTTGAACAGGCTGCCTTGGATGCTTCCTCTTAGAGCCTCAAGCTTTCTGGCAGACTCCATTCCTGTACCACCTCTTATGAAGAGCCTTTTGTGATCCTGCAGAACCTAATTTTTAGTGTTTAACTCCCTCCTCCTCTGATAATTGGTATATATTTATCTGTTTACATCTCCCATCTCCCCAAGCGAATATAATCTCCTTGAGGGACAAGACTTTTTTTTGACTTTGTAACTCTAGTACTTAGTACCACGCACATCACAAGCTCTTAATAAATACTTCTTAGGTTGAATTGGAATAGATAACTAGAGGTCTTCAAGTGGAAACTAGATGACCACTTCTTGATGTACAAAGAATTCCTTTTCATGAATAAATTGGATTAAATGACCTCAGATTTGTTGAAGCTTGGAGCTTCTGTGATTCTGTGAATGTTTCAAAGCCCAGTGATTTTTAAAGCCGTATTCAAAACTGCCCCAAACCAAAATGTATTTAAGATAATATAAGTCCAAAGACCCCTGAAGAAATTAGGAGGTCTCTTCCTGTGTTGTCATACAGTGTTAAAGCCACCATTTCTCGAATGTTTCTAATGCCAGTCAGCCATTTTGGTTTTACAGGCTAAACTAACTAGGGCTCAAGGTAGATTTTTTTGAGGGAGGGAAGTTTTTGTTCTGTACCGTTTTGTTTGTTTTAATTTTGTTCCGGACCTATGGATACTCTTAGTGTGAAAGCTTCTATCGGTGGTGATATGTAACTTACTTTTACTCAGAGGGTTGCAACAATGTTAGCCTTGCATCACACAGCTGGTGTGTGTCAGAGACAGGACTTAAAGCGGGGCCTTCCTGATGTTGGAGGGCCCACTATCCACTAATCCAATTGATTAAATTAACAGAATTTAAAAATTTTTTTGTTTTGTCTTGATTTTTGTTTTGTCATTGGGTGGCTAAAGACTTACTGATATTGTTAGCCCTTTTCAAAGTGGGGGAGGACTGTACAGAGTTGAATATTAAAAGTTTGCAAACTGAGGCAGATTTAATTTGAGACAGGGATGTCTGTACAATCCTGGGGAAAGGAGGGCAGGATGATGACATGTTAACTAACGTATTGAAAAGAATCTGTCAAAAAAAAAAACTGATTTACTGATTTTTTTCACTTTCAAACTAATTCTTGTACTATTGTACAATCTTTAATATCATTAGTATGTTTGGTTAGTTGAACCAGGACATCTTACTCCTAGTTCTTTTAGGATGTTTCTCATCTAGGCAAAGAAAAAGAAGAGTTTAGAACCTGGGGCTCTTAAGTATATTCCAGTGAAGTAGGGAATAATTTATTTAAATATATATGTGTATATGTGTGTATATATATATAAAAACCTGAAAATCTAAATGCTTACTTTTAATTTCTCCTGTTTCATATTATAATAATTTGGCTTGGTTGGATATGAAGTTTTTTCACAAGTGAACTTCCAAATAACTGGTTTACATGTTTAAAGTTTCTATAAAAATATTAACCATTTTTAATTAAAATTTTTAAATATATTATATTCATTTCCTTGATTTTAACCTTTTTTTAATGACTCAGAGACATCATTATGAACATCAGTTATACTGCTGCATAATACAGTGATGTCCTTAGGAACTATTGAGGTGTGTATGGCTGTTTGCCCCTACACCAAGTGGCTCCAGACTGCTATGCTTTTATATTTCTTCTGTCTGCCTTTTTTGTTCTGTCTGTTCTTATTGCTGTCAGCTATCATTTCTGTTGTTCTCTCTGTGTGTATCCTCCTGCTTTAATCATTTTAAAGAAAGTGTCCTAGTGAGAGCTTGAGGATGACTTCCCCTTTCGTATAAAGTGCATGGGCTTTGTGATAACATTTGCTACTCAAATGCTTTTTTCCCTTCCTGTTTTGTGGCTGTGTCCTGGATAATTAAGGTTATTGGAAGTCTGACCTCTAGATAAGTTAAGCGTTGATCTTCCTTTGTAAAACACAATACAAGCTTATGTTGCCATGAAAATAAAAATAGTAGGATGTTCTTGGACAAGATTACCTGCAGACTAATTCTGTAATGGTTTCTAAATCTAAAAATTATTTTAAATTTTTGCTGTTTCTTGCAGTACTAAACAGTTTTTAAAAATACAGTTTCCTGTCCAGTAACTTTGAAAGCTTTAAAATGGATGCTTCTGTCCATCAAATACAGATTTTCATTACTCTGCACTTTCTTTTTTTCTCCCAAACTGTCTTTTATTTTTTGAAAATGCAAAGCACTTAAATTTTAGGCTTGGAGAAGAGATGACCTGAAAGTACCTTTTGATATGCTGTTCACAGCCAATATTTTTCCAGAATCTGTTAGAGGTCATAAATGTTACTTTTCTGATTTGGCTTTTTCATGGATAAAATAAGTTTATTTACAGCACCAAGATTGGATAGTAAATGTAAGTGATTTAGTACTTTTTCAATAATTATGGAAATAAAGAGTACTATGCAATAGATTTTTATTCTGTTATCTGACTCATTTTAATATCTCAGAAGATTGCTGGTTCTTGGATAGTTGGATAATGTATCATTTAGAAACCATCTGTGAATCATCAACTAGCAGATTTTTTGGATGAAGTAGCATTGGAGTATATTAATTATTTATAGAAAAATGTTAAGAATTTCATCATTAAATTTATAGTGAATATTCCTATTTAAAAATTAAGTGTGGAAAAATTTTATAAGTCAGATGACTATAAAGATTCTTATATGGTATAAACTTTTGTTTGCTTTAAAGTCAACAAACTAGTGTTCTGGGTTTTTTTTTTTAACATTTGTGCTCTAAAAGGAATTAGTAATGTGGTTACAGTAATGTGTAGTACTTTGCCCTAATAATTTGCCTTTATAGTTTTGTTATCTCTTTTCAATTCACATTTTTGTAAACCTGTATAAAAAGACTTATTGGTGACCTTTTGACCAAGATATTTATCAGCACAGAATGCCAAATCAAGTTATTTAGATGCCTGCTGGCATTTCTCAAGATATCTATGGACTGTATTAGTACCTTTATGGTTTGTGGTGAGTTAAATTAGATTGAATACTTATCTCTTACCTTGTCCAAAGGAGTTTAGTTTTGAAGTTCCAAAAAGATCATAGAAGATGTTTAATCTCCAAAACACCTGCAGCAGACTCCAAAACCAGGGTTACAGTTCAAATATACTCAGAGTGGAATAGATGGGCCAATAGGACTAAGGTTAAAAGAGTCTCAAAGAGATAAGATTATGCAGTAACTATTCTCCTTAGAAACCCCAAAAGGTGCCCAAAATAACAGTGAAATATAGGGGACAGCCTCCCATTTGCTTGACCTGTGGCAAAGCTCCAGCTGCTCATTCTTCCTGTCTCTCTGCATCTGGCTGAATACAGTACTGCCATAAATAACCGTGGACTTTCTTTCCTTAAGTTATTAGCATTGAAATGCAATCTCTGTTTTTGTTTCTTTTCCCAGAACAAGCTTGCCCTCTCCAATGTTTTCCAGAAATGACTTCAGTATCTGGAGCATCCTTAGAAAATGCATTGGAATGGTAAATAAACAAATCAATTATGTAAGAGTATGAGGTAAAATTGTGTTTGTATAACTTTTTGAGTTACTCAAAAAGTTATACAAACATATAGGACTAGCATGGTGAAATTCAAATGTATGGAGGTGGTTACAGAAAAGGAAATTCTAATATACCCTATGCTAGAACAATTTTAAAACCATATTGCCTTAATTTTTTTAATTAAAGTTTTTTCAATGAAAGGAAATCTTATTTTCTCTCCTCATTTTCTCACACACACACACACACACACACACACACACACACACTCTCTCTCTCTCTCTCTCTCTCTCTCTCTCTCTCCCCCTCTCCCTCTCTCCCTCTCCCTCTCCCCCCCCTATAGAAAACAAACAGACAAACAAGAAATAAAAGAAAAACCCCTTTTAACTGATGTGCACAGTCAAGCAAAACAATTCCCACTTTGGCCATATCCAAAATAGAAATGTCTTATTCTAAACCATGAGTCCATTATATCTCTGTCTAGAGCAGAGTGTTATGCTTATCATCAGTCCTCTGGAATCATGGTTGGTCATTGCATTGATCAGAGTTCTAAAGTCTTTCAAATTGCTTGTCTTTACCATGCTATTAACACTCTGTATCTGTTTAAATCAGTCTTCCTAGGTTTCTCTGAAACTATCCCCTTTGCCATTTATTATAGCAAAATATATTATTGTTTTAAAATATATTCAGATTTGACTGAGCATACAGGTTTTCTCTCATATTATAATACTTTTATATTTCCCATCCTTTCCCTTCAACACCCAATTTGAATCAGTTCTGTCTAGCAAGTGTGATAGTTTTGTTTTGTTTTGTTTTAACATATGAGTATTAGAGTTTTCAAAGAATCTGCTCCTGACTGGGATTCACCTTTTTGATTAAACAGTTTTATGCTCAGGTATCAACCTGAGGGAAATACTGAAACCTTCCTTTCTTCTAGAAGACAACGGCTACCTCTTAACTTTATTCTCTGTTTTTGAGGCCCTTTCGGGTATTGACTGTTTTGACAATTTTCTACTTTGTTGCCTCTATCTTTATGTGGGATAACATGATTCTGAGAGCTTTCACAGGCATCAAAATATAAATTTCTCAGCCTGATATTTAAGGCCTCTATAATCTAGCCCCACCCATCTTTTCAGTCCCTTCACAAACTCTGTATTCCAGTCCCACTGGACTCTATAGGACTAAATGTCTCCAAACTTACCATTCTAACTCCTACGCCTCCATGAGTCTTCATGCTTGGAATTCACTTCCATTAATCATCCTCTCAGGATCCTTTTCTTCCTAATAGCTCAAGTCCTATCCACCTCCTCTGTGAAGCATCCTTTGATTCTGTGGTTGGTGATGCACTCTTCTCCCTCAAACAACTTTCTGTTTACTTATCTTTGTACATATTTTATCTCCTTTCCCTGTTAAAACGTGAGCTCCTTGAAGGAAAGAACTGTTCAAATTTTGTGTTTTTATCCTTGCCTGTCATAGTGCCTAGCATATAGTAGGCGCTTAATAAATGCTTGTTGAATTGAATTTTAATTTGAAAATATTAAATTTAGCTCCCAAAGATCATCAGCAACTGAGCCTCTTCTCCTCAACTATGTACAGAAAATTTTGAGAAAATACGTAAGATGATACTGGTTACCTTCCCATAGTTTTTAAATGTTATTTTTTATATGGTTTGTATTTTGTATAAAATGCCATTCTCTCTTAAACTAGGAGTATAACATGGTCATACATCTTCTGAAATAGCATGTGACATTGCCCGGAAAAAAAGGATTTTGCATGAAACTATAAATCCTAATTACATACAATTTGCTTTTCCCTTTAAGAGTATGATTACTTTGACATGTAACTTTCAAAGCCACTCTGCTTGTCTATGTTTCCTTCTGAAATTCCTTATCTTCTCTTCTGTGCACAAAAAAAAATGTTTTAATGACCCTCTTCTTTTTGTTTTGGCAACATTATTCCTAACCCCATTTTCTTTACAATCCTGCCACCTGCCATAGAGGGGAAAAAAAGAAATCCCAAACCCTTATAATAAATATGTATTATCAAACAGTGTCCAAAAATATGTATTTTATTTTGCATTTTGAGTCTGACTAGCATGCTTCTTCGTTGGTTCCCATATTACCTTTAGAAATATGATTCTAAATTTGAAGTTGTGATATTTTTGTTATTTTTATCCCATTATTCCTGGGCCTTGAAGGAGTATCTACTAACCTTCCCATTTATCTGAATAAAATAAAAACAAAATTCCTTCATGTTTAAAGAGAATCATGTATCATCTTAGAAAAATTTGTCATAAATGTTAATCTACTGGAAGTTGAAAATTCTAGTTGATAAAAATGGATAACATACTTTATTTAAATTCTTCTACCTGATCAAAGGCTTAGTTTAAAATTCGAAACATGTTTTGTACTTTCACCCCCAAAAATCTTTGTATTCACTAACAAGTTCTTCTGGCCTTTGTACAAATGTTTCTCCGTTCTTTTTCTGCTCCACTAAGTGTCAGCTTTATTGTGCTGGCATCTATTTCCTTATGTTGGTGCCCAAAAACTTCTTTGGGGCTCTGTCTAAGTAGCAGAAGTCTTGTCTAAATTTAGATGAGCCAGTATCTGAAAAGGTGGAAAGTTATTTGATATTTGACTGTCTTCATAGTACTTTGAAAGATGCCACTAATTCTCAGAATTTGCTAAGGGAAAACAGAGCTGCAGAGGAAGTGCAGATTGGGGTGTGTTCTTTGTTGAGCAAACTACAGAGCTCAGGGGCTGTAGAAAACATTCATTAATGTAGTTTGATTGGAAACTCTGTCAGGCTTCCCTAGAAATGCCAGTTTTGTGCTGTTGGCACCCTCTGTTGTAGTGTTCCTGTGTCTTAGAGTCAGAACAGACACCAGATCACTGAAATGGGGAAGGACCTGGTGCTTGTTATCTGCATGTTTGAGGATCACACCACAGTGTCTTAAGTAACATGTGTTTTGAAAGACAAGTATGAGTTTTGTAATTGGGGGTAAAGTGTAGTGTACTTTTTTTTTCTTATAAGATTATTTTCGAGTGGATTAAATTTCCTTACTTCCCAGCCCTTTCTGCCCTCTTACTCCCTGCCCCCACAAAAAACAAGCAGAAACTGGAAGAATAGCTCTATCTAGAATCAGGTTTACAGCAAAGAAAGGAACAAAGGAAAAGAAAAGTTATCCCAGAATTATAGGGTTATATGTATTCTTGTGAAATTTTAAAATTCCAGTTTTTAAGACCCCTTTTGCAGGATTTCAAAACATTTTCCCTCTCTAACCACTTTTGTAAACTCATTACCAAAATTAACAACCTTCACAGCTAACCTTCTTTCCTTTTTCTGCATATAATCTACCCCTTAGCCTTATCTTCTGGGCTTCGTTAAGCCACTTCTTAATTTGGTAACAAAATCATAGATATATAACCTCAAAGGGGACCTCAAAGGTCATCTGGTCTCCCTCCCTCATTTTACATTGCCAAGAGTTCAGTGTAGCTACCTATAATTTAAACCTAAGGGGGATTTTAGATTTGAGTTTAAACAAGAACATCAAAAAGAATTTGTATTCAGTAGGTACACAATTCAGTCACAAGTAATTTTGCTTTATATCACTTCATATAGATCTTTCCATATTTTCTTAAATACTTTCCATTTATTGCTTTTCATCAAAAGTGTTAAAGCTTGAATTCAAGTCCCACCTTTGGCACATACCAGCCATGTGGCCTTGGGCAAGTTACTTCTTAGTGTCCCCAGGCAACTCTTGCAGAACAGTTGCCCTAGTGATGTGCTCATTCTTAATCTCACTGCTTACCCCCACCAATCCAGTACATTAATGGGCCATAATTTATCCAACCATTTTCAATAGTTGTGTATATAAGTGGTTTTAAGGATTTTGTTTGTTTTTGCTGTTTTAAAAGAGTAGTTATAAATTTTTGTGTACAAATAGAGCCTTTTTTTTTCTTTCTATGCTTTTTGGATGGGGGATCGTAATGATCAAACTGCTAGATCAAAAGATGTGATTGAGTTTTTTGCTCTTGCTTCACTCTTTATTCATTGTCATAGCATGCTCAAAGTGTTTGCAATGGTCTCTCTCTCATGATCACAGTATTAGAAGTGGAGTTATGTAGGCTCAAAAAATCAGAACAGATTCTTTTTTATTTAGAATCACTTAGGTACTTTTTTGTCCTACAGATAGGTAGGATAGATTTAATGACTAAGACATTTCTGATTCTGTCTGAAAATGCACAATTTTATCATCTCTGACTTCCCACCCCATCTTCCAAAACTGGACATCCCTATACTTTCTTCAAAGTTAGGATCATGGGGTGGGCACCAAGATAGAACAGTGGTAGGAAGCAAACTCCCCTCCTGCTAAACAAATCTAAAAAATGTACTAGACAGAATCTTGATGGGGAAATCCAGAAAAAGTTACCGTGAGTAATTTGTCCCATCCAGTTCATCATAGGGAGATAGACTGGGTGGTCTGAGGGCACTGGGGAGGGGTCAGGCCAAGAGCACCTGGGTATGATCGCCCAGGGAGAAACTGCACCAGGATAAGAAGAGGTCCCAGACGCATTCTTGAGCACTGGGACTGGCGCAGTCTGTCAGCTTTGTTACCCACCACCCAGTTCTGGGTCAGATCCAGAGAGAATTGAGAAGGGTACCAAAGGAGTGATGTTCAGGTTAGTGGTAAGTAGACCTTGGGTTTATGCAGAAAGGAGGAAGCAAGCAGCAGTGGTGTGCCATAGACCTGCAGAGCAGGGTTACATTTCCAGCATTTAATTAATCCTGAAGAATAACCAAGACAAAAACCCCAGACCAAAAGGGAGCCTATAAATTCTTCCACTCCAAACTAGTTTTTCAGCTGGCATTTAGGGACCGAGTCCAGTAGCAATCCATTCTTGCTCATACCCAAACCCAGGTCAGAACTTACAGCGTTTAGAACAGGGCAAAGGGGGTGGTGGTGGCAGGGAGGCACAGGAGGCAGCAATTAGACTTCACCCTGGATCAAACCCCTTTGGGAGCTTTGAAAGCTTGCAGGTTCCCAGCCTGGCCCTGGGATCTTGGAATTATGCGACATTCAGTACACTGAGAAAGTAGCAACAGGAGCAGCCTAGACCTTCCTTCCAGAAAGATGGCAGAGCCCCAGCCATAATATCAAGTCTAAAGTTAGGAAGGAGGCTGGAACATTGAACAAACCAAAAGGAATCTACTATAAAGAGTTGTTCTGGTAACAGGTAACCTCAAGACACAAACCCAGAAGAAGAAATGTCTCTAAAACATCTATAAGCAAATTCTCAGAGAAAAACACAATTTGGGCATAATCTTAACTAGAATGCCTAGAAGAGATGAAGCAAGAGGTTAAAAAAAGTAAAAATATATATATTTTATAATGACAGCACTTTAACAAGAAATTGGAAAAGAAATAAGAGCTATAGGGGCAGCTAGGTGGCGCAGTGGATAGAGCACCAGCCCTGGAGTCAGGAGGACCTGAGTTCAAATCCAGCCTCAGACACATATCATTCAATAGCTGTGTGACCCTGGGCAAGTCACTCAACTCCAATTGCCTCACCAAGAGAAAGAAAGAAGAGCTATGGAAGAGAGAACTGGAAAGGGAATCAGCAGCATGACACAGGAGGTACAAAACCTTACCCAACCAAAACAAACTTTCTGAAAATTAGAATAGACCAAATAGAAACCAATGAATCTGTGAGGCAACATAAATATTAAAGCACAGTCAAAAGACTGAAAAAATAAAAACTGAGGCATCTCGTGGCAAAAAACAACTGACCTTGAAAACATTGAGGAGAAAAAAAATGAAGAATCATTGGACTATCTGAACACCAGGCCCCAAAAAAGAGCCCATATATTTTATTTCAAGAAATCTTCTCAGATCTCCTAGAACTAGAGGGTGGAGTTGACATAAAAGGAATCTACAGTCACTTACTGAAAGAACCTCAAGTGGAAAACTGCCAAGAATATGGTAGCCAAAATCCAGAGCAGAAAACTCATAGGAATGTGATAGCCAAAATCCAGTGCTTCTAGATAAAGAAAAAAATATTGTAAGCAGCCAGAAAGAAAAATTCAAATAATGAGGAACTACCATGTCAAGAGCATATGCTTTAGCAGCCACCTCTATAAAGAAGCAGAGAAGTTGTAATACAGTATGCCAGAAAGCAAAAAATGAATCCTTAATGAAATAGAGGACTTCCAAGCTTTCCTGATGAAAAGACCAGAGTTGTGTAGAAAATTTGAAGTTCCAACATAGGAGTGAAGAGAAACATAACAGGAGACAGGAATGAAGAATAATAAAGGACTAAAAAAGTATAAACCGCTTACAGTGGAATATAGGGAGATGATACATGAGCGTTCTGAATCCTATTAATGAGGATGATCAGAGGCCATATAGGGAGTCAAATTACATATGACTTGGGAGTGGTTCTGTTACTTCTTGGTGATCTTAAGAGAAGAATGGAGAAAGAAAGGAAGAGGAATACATTGGGTGGGGACAGGGAGAAGTGAAAGGAAGGTTAGGGGAAATTATCTTACATAATCAGGGGGCTCAATTAGATGTCCAAACAAGAAAGATGGAGTGGGGAGGAGTAGCTGGCATTTGAATTGAACTGGTCAAAAATGTGTATAAATACATACGCAGTTGAAAAATACACAAATGGCAGAAGTACATTGTACTCAACAGAGAAAAGGGAGGGAGAACGGGCAGCAGGAATTAGAGGGAGGATAGATTAAAGGAGGGATTAGTCCTAAGCAAAACAGGCTCTAAGGATGTACAAAAATATTTATAACTCTTTTTGAAGGGGCAAAGAATTGAAATCTGTAGGACCACCCATCAACTAGGGAATGAACGAACAAGTTATGGTATATAAATGTGTCCAAATAATGTCTTGAACTCTTATCAGCATTATGCTAAAGGACTCAACACTGTACATATTTAAAGTAAAGGACACAGTACAAAATAGGACAAATTTTTTTTGGACATGGCCAGTGTGGAAATGTGTTTTGATTGACCACGTGTTTGTAATCAGGGAGGAAGGAGAATTAAGTTAGAATCATAGGCTCTAATCCAAAACTTTCATTTTTTCAGAGAATACTGAGCTCTGAACTCTAGAGGAGGTGAGTGATTTGCCCAGGATCGTAGGTAGCAGATCCAGAATTCCTACTAAGTCTTCAAAATACAAATCAGTTGCTCTTTTGACTCCACCAAGGTGTCTGCCGAATGTGAAAAAACAAACAAACAAACAAAAAACTCTAGCCCTGAGAGGGCCAAGAAACCCCAAATCCACTTGCATCCTTTTTTCCTACTCTCTCCCTGTTGGGGAAAACTTCCTCAGCCTAATTGAGGCTTTCTTTGCGTTAAAGTTGGATTGTATAACATTTAAGTAATGTACATTTTTTAATAAAATGGAATCCAGTCTTAAATCTCCCAGAAAATCTGATTGTCTGTTCTCTAAGACAGCTTTACAGTCATTGCAGTAATGCAGAAATCTTAAGAATAGCTTGTAACCTTTGTGCCTTATTTCCTTATCATGTTATTCCTTTGCTGAATAGTTTGGTAATCCCACAGTGCCATTGTTCTTTGTTTTGGTTTGGTTTTTTTTTTCTTTCTCCTCTTACCTCTCTTTCATGTTTTCCTCTTACTTCGCATACTGTAAATATCTATTCTCATAAATACTGCACCTAGACCTGTAGATTAAATCATAGGCCTTTTCCTCAAACCCACACGTTACGTTCCTCTTAGGCTATGCTGTGTGAACCAGGAGGCTATGGTGGGATGGGCAGCTCAAGGATAGCTTAGCCAAGACAGAATCAAATGTTTATTGTTCATTATTTGTACCAAGAACTTGATTAACATGCATTAGGTCATGTATTGTGATGGCACCAGTAAAGCTAGCCTTAATTTGAGTTGATTTTCTCTCCGAGATTAGGTTATTATTGACATATTAATTCATTCTGTAATTATTTAAGTGCCTACTATGTCAGTCACTATGCTAGATGCTGGGACTACAAAGACAAAATTACTGTTCTCCAAAAGATTTTATTCTTTAATATATAGATGTCCTAGTAAAATGTTTTTAATTCATAAAATGTTTTGCTTTTTTTTTTTTTTTTGAAGAGGGAGCCAAATTTTGACCTGCCTTCAGATTGTTTAAAATGATCTAACGGTACTCAAGAGAATAAAAAAGTCTCCTCTTTCTGGAATTTTCTCCCCACTCTTAGTTTATCATCTGACAAGCAATTGCAATTAAGAATTTCTTCAGTTTCATCATTAGTTGTTATTAATTTGCATGAATAAATTTAAACCTTGGCTTTCAGCTGGGTCATAAGATGGGCCTATCTGATGTGAATATTTAATTCTGTTGATTGAATCTCCCTATGATAAAAGAACATATTGGTTCATGTTTCTTTTCAAAACTTGACCCTTACAATATCCATTATTGCTTCCCTATTATTAGAAATATTTGAGGATGAATATAGAAGTGTTTGCTAATTGAAATGTAGATCATATTACATAAAATCAGGACAAAAATGTGTTAGAGTTCTGAATTCCCAAGATGTTGTTTTTAAGCATAACTATATATGAAAGTGAAAATAAGACCTAGTTGTTTGTTATTGAGTTTTCTATAATCAGTGAATGGGTGTTACCTCAGACAAACTGAGACCTGTTAAAGACCTTAGCTTGAAAAGGCCATGGTCGGGGGCAGCTAGGTGGTGCAGTGGATAGAGCACCAGCCCTGAAGTCAGGAGAACCTGAGTTCAAATCCAGCCTCAGACCAAACACTTGACAGGTACTAGCTGTGTGACCTTGGGCAAGTCACTTAACCCCAATTGCCTTACCAAAAAAGAAAAAAAAAAAAGAAAGAAAGAAAAGGCCATGGTCCCTCACTGCATCCTGGGCCATCTCCAGTGATTCTGATCTTTATCTGGCCACTGGACCCACATGGCTCAGAGGAGAAAGTGAGGCTGGTAACTTTACATATCCCTCCTTCACTTAAATCTAATTCACTTGAGTGTCATGATCTTAGAGATCGAAGGATAAACAGTAACAACCCTGTTGAAGAAAAATAGACTTTTCGATATTCAGAACTAAGTTTAGATAAAAGAAGAAAAAACTGCAGACCGGTTGAGATGAAATGAAATACATGTTCATAAGTGCCCTTATCTATTTGATTTTTTAAAACAGTTTTTACTTTTTGTTATTTTGAACTTGAGAAGCCCCAACAAACAGGAACATTTCCATGAACAAAGAGAGAAAAGATTGCAATTTGAAACCATAAAATCTGTAATGTACAACTTGGTTTTTAAGTAAATAATAAGTTCAGTGTCTTCTTTTCCAAACTGTACAGCTTGTCTCTGTCAACCTCTGTACTTTCTTCTTTTCTGTGCATTTTTACATGCTTAAGTGATTCACCTTTCTGTTCTTTTCTTTTCTTTTGTTTCACTGTCACTATTCTCCTTATCCCAATTCATATATTTTGTGTATGTATCTATTGGAGAATGATTCTTTTGCTTGTAAATTGAATCATTTTCTTATATATCTTGAATATTGTATCTTTATCAGATAAACTTGCTGCACAGATTTTTTTCTCCAGTTAATTTTTTCTCATCTTATTTTATTGACATTGATTTTGTTAGTACAGAAGCTTTTCAATCTCATGTAATCAAAATTATCCATTTTATCTTCAGTGATTCTTTTGCCTCTCAGTTCTGTACCCTGAGGCCAAGTAAAACCAGGTTAATCTCTTTTTTACATGATAGCCCTTCAAATACTGGAAGACAATTAATGAAGTCTTCTCCAATTAACCAATATCCCAGGTTTCTCCAACTCATCCTCATAACATGATTTATAGTTCCTTTGTTACCCTGATCATTCTGCCTTCCATGCTGTTTACCCAGGATTGAACACATGATCTTACTCTTTTTTGTCTTCAAAAACATACTCTGCCTGCTGTAATTTTAGTGAAGTGGAATGGAAAGAGCCTAGGATTCATCAGTGGAGAAGTAACACCTATGGTATTATAGAAAGAGCATGAGATTTGGAATCAGATGACATGGGTTTAAATCCTCTTTCTGCTGTAGGTTATAGCTGTGTGCTCTTAGACAAGTCACTGAACCTCTGTCAGCCTCCATTTCCTTACCTGTCAAATAAAATGAATGAACCCAAACGATCTCTGAGAAAGAAAGTTTCAGGGCTGGGAATGAAATAGATTTGAACGAAAACATTCCTACCTGAGCCACCCTGGTTAAGGAAGAGTCCATGCTGAAATACTCTATCTTCCTTGGTTTCCTTTTCTTCTTCCTCTAGTCTCTTTTTTTCTACCATTAATACAGTCTATTCAATTCCCCAGACAGTTAACACAGTACTAAATTAAATATTTATAAGCATTCTGCCATGCAGGGTTTTCCAGAAAAAAAAAGACAAAATACATTTTCTAGATAATTACTGTTCTCCTTCCTGAAATTTAATTTCAGAAGTGTAAATACATTTTACTTGTACAAAATGAGGTGTGAGTGGCAAAAAAAAAAAAAGCGCAAAAGACATGAACTAGAAATTAAATTGCTTACGTAACTGCTTGGTCAGAGAGCAGCTGTGATTCGGCCATGGGTAGCTATTTTAGTAACAGTCCCTATTGCCTCAGGTTTTGTGGGTTCTGTACAGAATATCCATCCATCTGGCCACACTGAAACACTAAAAAGAGTGTGATAGGATCCTTCCTGACTACTGTGAGAAGCAGTAGCAGCTGTTATTTTATCTTATTCTCTTCTTGAATTCCTGTACCCAGAATAAGCACAGTTACTTTCTAGATAGTAGACAGTATATGAGAAGAGGTACCTCTCCAAGGTGCTGGACAAGTGTACTTCTGGTGCAGTAATATGGCAGGAGGACACAAAACTTTGCTCAGCAACCCGGAATTTAGATTTAGGCCAGTTCCTAAGCCTCCAGTCATACTCATCCTTCTTTATACTGCCTCTCCTTTTCCATCCAATTCTTTTATATATTGGAAGAGATTTCTGCATCCTAATGTAGCTTAGATTCTGTAGTGTTGGGAACAGAGGACTTCTCTCTAATTTTTTACCCCACCAATCTGTGTAATAATTGTGTAGTGCTGGGTTATGAGGTTTAGAAGCACAGTAATTATTTTGGAGGATTTTTACTTTGCACTTAATGTATTCACCACTTGCTCTGTCTTGACTGGGATAAAGAAGAAGGATAAGACTCCATAAGGAATATAAAATATAATTAAGGAGACAAAAGACGTAAAATGTAATTAAGAAGACAAAAGAAAACAACAGCAAACAACACAAATGAATGTTATATTAAGAGCTGAAATTTATATAGCATTTTAAGATTTACAAAACATTTTACACCCATTTCATTTGGACAATTAGGGCATGAACTAATCAAAAATAAAATACATATATTTATGCAACAGAGATTTGTTAAGTATCATTTGGGTGCCAGGGAGTAATTAGGGTTTACTGCTCTCTTCTTATTCTCTTATTTTCCAAGAACTCCTCAGTATCCTTTTTGGAAGATCATACACATCTATGTGTCTATTCATGTGTCATCCCAAGACTTGTCTTGGGCCTATATTTATTCACTCTGTTCTTTCCTGATGACCTTATCAGTGTCCATGGGTTCAATCAGTCTCTTTACATAGCAGACTTCCACATCTCTGTGTATAGCCCAAGTCTCTCTCCTGAACTTTAGTCTCCCATCACCAACTTTTGGACATTTTGAACTAGACTATGGCACCTCAAACTTAACATGTTCAAAACAGAACTCATTATCTTTCCCTTAAACCCTCCACTTCCTTATTTGAGTTGAGGGCACCACCATCCTTTAAGTTACCCAGGAGTCACAATCTCAGAGTTATCATCAATTTTTCACTTTCATCTCCATATCCCATTAGTTTCCGAGTCTTGATTCTGTCTCCATAACGTCTTTGATATCTGTTATCTTCATCGTACTGTCATGGCACCACTGTACTGTAGACCCTCCAGTCTGTCTATCATAGGACTATCATAGGAGCCTTCTAATTGGTCTTCCTATGTCAAGTCTCTTCCCTCCCAAATGAGATAACATACATGAAGTGCTTTGTGGAGTTGGGAGCCCAGATGAGATATTCCTGCTCTGCTTAGAAGACTATCTTTTCACTGCCCTTTTTCATAACTTTTCAGTGGTTACACTGGTTAAGTTTGGAGTATGTGTACCAGGGATTTATCTTGGGCTTACTCGGACCTGAGAATATTCAAGTTGAAACAGACCAGTTTGATCATGAATACATATTTGCTAAGTTTCCATTATCTGCCTAACATTTTCTTGCTCATAGCTACTCCAGCACTCTTAACCATGATAATGGTTAAGTTTAGTAGTTTTTCTAGTTTAGTAGTTTTCTTCATTATTTCCTTAAACAAACATATATTAAGTACCTACTATGTGCAGAGTGTTATGCTAGGTATGGGGGGAGATCCAACATTTAGAGAGAATGTACAAGCCTAACTTTTAAATCTTGTTATTAAATAGGAGCTGTCCAAAATCACCATGCCAGTTATATTTAATGAACCCTTGAGCTTCCTACAGAGACTAACTGAATATATGGAACATACGTACCTCATCCACAAGGCCAGTGCACTTTCTGATGCAGTTGAAAGGATGCAAGTATGTAATTACTGATAAGTATATTGATTTGTGTTGGTTCTGTGTCCCCAAAGTACCTTAAGTGCATTCTTTTAGAAATAGTTTGCAAAAAAGAAAGAAAATGTTTTTTAAAAAAAACTTATTCTAGAACTGTCAACAATCAATCAACTTATTTTTTTAGTGCCTGCTATATGCCATAAACTGTGCCTGGCACTGGGAATATACTCTACAGGGAGCAATGTAAACTACTATATCTGTTCGTTTCTCTTTTGGTTAAGTACTTATGATAATGCATTCACGATTTTAAGAACAGAAGCATAGTTATAGACACCTAATATAACCCCTTAGTTTATTAGTAGCATAAAAACCACTGATAGAACATTCAATCACAATAAAAGTATATAAGGAGATACATACTTCCACCCCCACTGCCATTTTGGATTCTCATTTTGGTCTGGTTTGAGGAAATGAAACCAGATACATAATTGCAACCCAGGAAATGGTTCTTTCCAGAATATAGACTAATTTAGAGTAGCACAATATGAATAAGATCTGTGTTTTACGCTAGGGTAAATAAGAGGAACTTTAAAGGGAGTCTATTAGTTTGTACCTTTCCTAACTAAAAATCTTTCTGAAGCTGTTGATCAGTAACAGATTTGAGTGTCTAGCACAGGAGTGGGGAACCTGCAGCCTCAAGGCCACATGTGGCCTTCTAAGTCCTCAAGTGCAGCCTTTTGACTAAATCCAAACTTCACAGAACAAATCCCCTTAATAAAAGGATTTGTTCTGTAAAACTTGGACTCAGTCATAGGGCTACTCTTGAGGACCCAGAAGGCCACATTGGCCTTGAGGCCACAGGTTCCCCCTCCCTGGTCTAGCATGTCCGGACACTCCCTTCTTTTCTCTCTCCTGTAGTAGGTGAAGTTGCACATGTGGAGTTAAATAGCTAACATTGAAGAAAATTATCTAAGGATCTACAATGTCACATAGTCTGTCCTTGGAAAATCAAAAGCTGAATATATAATCATAATTTATTAGGTGAATCTGAGTTGCCCCATTGGTTAAAGCTAGTAATTTCTCAGGGTGCCTTGAAGGATATGGTATATTGAGAAGAGCCTTGGATTTGGAATTAGAGGACCCAAGTTCAGATCCCAACTCTGTCATTATTGTTTGTGGGACCTTTGACGTGGCACTATGCTTCTCTTTCCTTATCTGTAAAAATGAAAGGGTTGGACTGGGTAACTTTCTAAGATCCCTTAGAGCTCTAAATCTGATTCTTTTTTAAGAAAAAAAAACAGAGGAATTAAACTATGTGTCCTTTAGACTAAAATCATTGACATTATCAGGATACATCAGTAGCATTCCCCAAATTTTACTAGATGTACCCCTCACCTCCTCCCCACACCACCAAGACTTCCAGGGCCTCTTCCTCACAGCAGCGAATGCAACGATGTGAACAAAAGCATTGATGTGTAATGTACGCCCTTTAGTATTATGCAAGGTACCACCTAGTCGTCTTCTCGTTACAGAGCAATGTAGTATTTTAAACTGAATCCATTTTTAAAGTTTCTTTTATGTAGCTTTATTGTTCCACTTTTCTTTGGAACAAACACTCTGTGGAAAATTTTTTTGGTTGTTTCATTTGTTCAGTTTTACCACATTCTCTTACCATCCTGAGTATTGTTTAACCCATGATTTAAAAAAAAAAATTAAAGCAGAATATTGGTTTACAATTTTCATAAAGCTCTTCAGATAATTCAGGACATTTTAGGAGAGATCATAAAACTGGAGTTTAGGTAGAAAATCACTAGTAGATGATCAAAGTCATTTTTACTTTAACAAAAACCTGGTTTTTATGTATACCACTAATGCCATTATCACAGCTTGACTGCCTGGGTATTATGGAAGGTTTTGAGAATCCAGAGTAAACAAACTACTCAAAAACAGTTTCATAGTAAATATGTCAAATGAAATCTTGGTTCCTGAGTCTGAGATTATTTTCAGCTTGTGTCATTTTATCCCATAGTGTGTTGCTGCGTTTGCTGTATCTGCTGTTGCTTCTCAGTGGGAACGCACAGGGAAGCCATTCAATCCACTGCTTGGAGAGACATATGAATTAGTTCGGTAAAGGTTTCTCTTGTCACTACATTTAAAAGCATGGTAGCTCAGTTGGTGGTATTTGGATGATTCTTTTTGAAGATGGTTTTCTTTATAACTCCTTGTTTTTTTTTTGTCTATTTTCCTTTTTTTCTAATTTTTTTCTGTTTGTCCTTTTTATTTTAATGAAGTGTTGCCTGACTTTCCTGCATAGTCTGGCCTTTAGAATCTGTGACTTTAGAATTTGATTGTTAAACCATTTTCTTAAGAAAAAATTTTGGTTTGAGCCAAAAGACAATTTTAATGTTTTCTTAGGAAACAGGAACAAATCAGAACTTTGTTTAAAAAAAAAAACTTTTGTTGACAACACTAAAATTACTAAAAGAACTTATTTTAACTAGTATTAGGAAATAGCATGCTGTTAAAGTTCAAAATGAAGAAACTATCATTTAATCATTGAGGCTTATTAAGATCTGCTGTACTCCCTTAGACCTGATCTGTTAATCAAATAAATTTTTCAAAAACATAGAAAATCACAGAATTTAGTATGCACAACCATGTGTAATAGGAATGAAAAATATCATTGTATTTAATTCCTCATGCTTCTGTCTTCAGATATATTTGTGTGATTTACTAAGGGATCTTTCTTCATGCTCACATTTCACACATTGATTTCCTCCCTGCCTCTCATGCCAGTTCCTGCTTTTTTAAGCCCTGAATCCAACTTTGTGTGTTCTAATGGTTTTAAATGTCTAGACCTAGTTTAATTTTCCCCCCCACAGAGAGTATTACAAATTGAAGTGTCAGGCTTTAAATTTCCATTTCAATTTCATTATTGTTCCCACACATTTATATGTTAATAATGATTTTGACATGAAGCGTAGTTGATATGAAAATGGGTCTTGATTCACCAACTTTGAGAATGCTAGCACAGTTTTGAGCTGCTTATTGCACTGTGGTATTTTGTACATCAGGATTATAATGCAGGTGTATTTGCTCAGTAGCATCTTTTAAAGACACAAAATAGTTATATCAGAAATAACAGTATGTCACATGGAGCATATAAAATGCTCTAAGCACTTTGCTCACAAGCCTGTGAGAAAGACAGTCTGTTATATTCATTTCACAGGGGAAACTTTGATAATGTTTATGTCACTTGCCCCACGTCAAACAGCTAGTGAGAGTTAGAATAACCCCATTATCTTCAGTCTAGATTTTTCGCTCTTTTCTTTGTAGTGACTGAAATAATAGCAATTCACTCATTACAGAACAAGGTAACTAACAACATTTTTTGTTTTTAATTCTTGAAGAGATGATCTTGGATTCAGACTTATCTCAGAGCAGGTGAGCCATCATCCTCCAGTGAGTGCATTTCATGCTGAAGGATTAAACAATGACTTTATCTTTCATGGATCAATTTATCCCAAACTCAAGTTCTGGGGTAAGAGTGTGGAAGCTGAACCCAAGGGAACCATCACTTTGGAGCTTCTTGAGTAAGTTGGTATGATGTCATTAGCATCCCTATAGGCAAACATGTGTGTACACTTTCTAAAGCGGAAACTCATTCATAAAACAAAAAATAAACTAAACCAATAAACAAATAACCTACTTCATGTGTGAAAGCACTCAGGAAATTTGCTTTTATTCTACATTAACTGAAAAGTATCTAGGTTAGGGGGAAGTGCTATTCCACTTTGCCTTATTAGACCACATCAAGAGTATTTTTTTCTTATTCTGAGTATTAATTCTAGGAGAGATATTGACAAATTTCATTGTGTCCAAAGGAGAGTGATGAGGACAGTTAGGACACTTAAAAACGAACCATATTACCGTTGGTTGAAGTTACCTCTGATGTTTAGCCTGAAAAAGTGGAAACCTAATAAAAACAGGATGACTTCTCCAAATATTTGAAGGGTTGATATATGAAACAGGGATTAACTTTGTTCTCCTTAACTCTAAAGGGAAGAAGTTTCAGGTGGTACATTTCAGCTCAATTTAAAGAAAGTTTTTGCTTCAGAAAAGAAAGGAAGTTTAAAACTAGCACCCAGGGAAAACTTCTTAACACCTAGAACTGTCCAAAAATAGAACCTGCTGCCCCAGGAGGTATTGGATTCCCCAGGATTGAAACAATTTAAATAGAGGCTGGCTAGCTACTTGTGGGGAACATTGTAGCTGGGATTCATGCTTTAGGTACCCAACTCTTGGATTTAGATTTACTTAGATTAGATGTTTAAGGTCCCTTCTAACTCTGCAATTCCGCAATTCTTTGGTTTGATTACCCCAATTAGATTCATGCAAGTTTAACTTGATGTGAACAGTGTTGTTTATATATATTTCAACATGAAATTAGTCTGTGTTATAATATATAGTCATAAATGTATGTCCAATTCTTGCTAAGCAACCGTTGGAATCATGGTAATAGTGTTTTGGTCTGTGATTAGCCATTTTTCTAGATGAATTGTGTTCTGTCATCATTTCACATGTTTACTATTTGTGAAGATGGTTTCAGGATGTCAACAAATGCACAGAATCATAGATTTTAGAACTTGAAGGTATTTTGAGGATGATCTAATCCATCTTCTAATTCCTTTCCTTTTCTAAAAGAGAGTTTAAAAATCAGAACAAAAGTTATGATAAAATTAAGCCTGAGTACTAATCTGGGCCTTTTTAAGGAGCATTCTCAGTACACCAAAGTTTTTCTGCTTTGTTTAGTGAACAAGTTTGACATTTCCATAGAAAGCCTTTTGGGGCCTTGTTCCAGTTTTCTACTTTATTTCCATTTGAGGAGGAGGAGAAGATGTATCTTCTAGTTATTTTCACACAGACTTTTTTTCTATCAGTGATAATAGTTAATTTAAAGTTTGAGGTAACTGTCCAGAATTATTCCTGTAATCTAAATTTGTTTTCAGAATGCACATTAATGTATATTCCATTTTTTGTGTGCATCCTATCTTATTTTCACACAAATTTTATATCTTTTTGCTCACTAAGTGCTTAAAATAGACATGTTACTGTTTATATTTTGGATATATTCAAAACCATTTTTTTAAAAATATATTTTGATTGTGTTTTTTTTTCCAACATCAACATAATTTTCTCCAGGACCCTTTCCCAACCCCTCCCAGAGAGCCATTTCATTTAACAAGTAATATTTCTAAAAGAAAAAAAATAGAAAAGGGGAAAACATCAGCATAACTGCCCAGTACTAATATCAACCTTGCATATGTGTTGTCTTTCCCATTAGACTATGAGCTCTTTGAGAACAGGGACTGTCTTATTTTTCTATTTATATCTCTTGCACTTAGCAGAGTGCTTTGCATATAGTAAAAGCTTCACAAATGCTTTTATTCAGTATACTAGAAAAATCTAAAATTGTGCCATACTCATAGACTTCCCACCCCTGCAGAGAGGTAGGAGTGGGTATATCTTCTCATATCTTTTCTTTGGAGACAGTCTTGTTCTCTTCATTTTTTCAGTATTCACTTTTGATTTTTTTTAATGGTTCTTTTCATTTACATTGTTATCATGATATGTATTGTTTTCTTGTCTCTGCGTACATCACTTTGCATCAGTTCATGTAGATCTTTCCATGCTTCTCTGTATTCATATTCATCATTCCTTAACAGCACAACAATATTCTATTACATTTATGTTCCACATTTTTTAGCCATTTCCCATTTGATGATCATTTACTTTGTTTCCAATTCTTTGTTGTCACAAAAAGTGCCGCTATGAATATTTTGATGTATGTGGAGATTTTCTTCTTATCAGTGGCTTGCTTAACATATAATCCTTGTAAT
>NW_020954590.1:53104877-53141737 GCF_900497805.2 Vombatus ursinus | reverse complement strand
GAAGAAAATCTTTTGAGTACATTACTTGGTTGTTAAATGCCATTGTGGAAGGGCCTAAGTTTTCTTAGCCTGCAAAATGGCATTAGCAGCTGATTCGTCAAAAACGCTAATACCAATCAATAATAATCTTCTGACAGCTGATATGTGTGTTTTTTTTTAACCTTGATTGGGTGCTAGTTTTAAACTTCCTAGGCTGCATCATTTAGAGGAGACTAGCCTTTTCTATATACTATGATATTTTCCGTTATAAGCCAATGGTTTATTGGCTAAGTTGAATAACAGAAGAATATGCTATTCCTCCCTTACTTTTTTAGGCACAATGAAGCCTATACGTGGACAAATCCGACTTGCTGTGTGCATAATATTATTGTGGGTAAACTCTGGATTGAACAGTATGGCAACATGGAAATAACAAACCACAAGTAAGTTAGACTTTTTCAGAGGAGAGCACATGTTCTTTTAAGAACCCCTGATGTAGTTCTGTGAGCTTCAGATTAGAATAACTATGATGGGAACTGATGAAATATCTAAGAAACAGATAGAAATATAGTGGTAGTGTCAGGACACTGGGTTTGACTCCAGACTCCGACACTTTGATAACTTTGTGACCATAGATATTCACCTCCTCTCTGAGCCTCAGTTTCCTTAGCTTCAAAATGGAGACAATATGATTGCACTGCCTGCCTCATTAGTTGTGAAGAAACTTCTTTATAATTCTGTTATATAAATGGGAGCAGTTGTTATTATATTAAACAAAAAGATCCAGTCCCATCTAACTCCTCATTATCACCTTTATTACTCAACTTTTGATATTATCGTCCAGGTAAGTCTGTTTGGGAAATGTACTTAATTCTGTGGCAGGTTCTTTATTGAGCAAAAATTTATACATGTAGATTGGTCATCTAAATGTGATGTCTTTGTCATAGGACTGGGGAAAAATGTATATTAAACTTCAAGCCATGTGGCCTTTTTGGAAAGGAATTACACAAAGTTGAAGGCTACATTCAGGACAAAAGGTAATATTCCTATTTTAATTATGTACTAGATAGGGAATAGGCTTCCACATTAAAATAGAGTTGTGAGATAAGTTTAATACAGAAGCATTCCAAGAAGTTGCAATGTAGCTATAGCTTCTGTCTCCTTTTTTAACTGACATAATTGGCAAACATCTTTAGAGCACCACAGAACCCTGGCTCCCTGCGCTCAACTCTAGCCTCTGTTTACAGCAAAAAGAAGCTGCGGGCCCTCTACGGGAAGTGGACAGAGTGCTTGTACACTGTTGACCCTGCCACTTTTGAGGCTTGTAAGAAGAACGACAAGAAAAATGCAGATGAGAAGAAAAGCAGCAAACAGGTGACTCTTGTGACACTGCACCCACGGCAACATCAGACACTGTCACACCCGTCTCGTTCTCTTCGTGGGTGAGGGGCAGTTGGGCCACATGTGAAGTAATGTTCGCGTAGATTTTTACTTGCTATAGTTGCAGTTGTTTCCTTGAGTCTTTTCTAGCACATAAATTTCAGCCTGAGATGCATTAGATTTGACACATTAGGCTGTGCCCTTTAATAGGCTGTGGAGTGATTTTCATCTGTTTTTATCAAGTCTTAGAATATATTTTGTACTTTTATCTAATTGACCCTGGAATGGAAAAGTTGATTCATTCAACAAGCGTGTAAGTGCCAACCAACATTTGTGGCAGGTATAGCACTAGACACTGGGCCGCCAAATACAAAAACCAAACAGTCCCTGCCCCAAGGAGTTTAGATTCTGTACAAAGAAAGGCAAACACAAGATATGTAGTTCAAAAGTAACTTCTAAAGGAGAGGACATTAGCAACTGAGGAGAGGGGCAAGACAGGCTTCCCCTGGTAAGTGGCGCTTAGGCTGAGCTGTGAGGGTGAAGAAAGGAGCACGCACATAGCGGGAATGGGGGGTACATGGACAGCCAGCCTGTGTAACAATGTGGAGGCAAGAGGGAGGATGGGGAACATAGAGTAAATGAAGGAGAGTAATGTGTGATAAACTTGCAAAGGAATGCAGGACTATTTTTGCAAAGAGCTTTAATTGCCAAACAGGAGTTTCTATTTTATCCTCGAGGTAAGAGGGAACTACTGGAGTTTCTGGAGCAGGGCAGTGACGTGGGAGAGACAGGAAGCAGAGAGGAACCTGAACTAGACTGGTCCCTGTGTGAGTGGAGGAACGTCATCAAGGTAGAAATGACGAAATTTGGCAAAGTATTGGATAGGTAGAGTGACAGAGAATGAGGAGTCAAGGATGACCCTGAGGGTTATGAACGTGAATGGCTGGAAGGATGGTGGTGCCCTTGACGAAAGTAGTAGGTAAGTTAAGATTGGAAGATAATGAATTCTATTTAGGAAATGTTGAGATTGAACTGCCTATGGCACATTTAGTTGGAGGTGACCAATAGGCAGTTGATGATATGGGACTGGAGTTTAGGAAAGAGATTTAAAGCTGGACGTAACTGTTAGTTACCTGAATAGATGATGGTTGAATCCATGGAATCAGTGAGATCTCTAAAAGGATGAATGTAGAGACTGAAGAGAAGAGAACCAAGAACAGGGCCCTTGAGTATGTCCATATAGATGGGTCAAGGCATGGCTAGAATCCAGCAAGGGGGACTAAGAGGGAGCAGTCAGAGAAGTAGGAGAAGAACCAAGAAAGCTTTCACAGAAATCCAGGCAGAATAGTGTCTAGGAGAGAGCAATCAATAGGGTGAAATGCCACAAGTAAAGTCAAGAAGGATGAGGACAGAGACAATACATGGGATTTTCCCCTTAAGAGCTCACTGGTAACCTTTGAGAGAGAAAATTCAATTAATGAGGAGGTCATAAGTCAGATCGCAGTGGGTTGAAGAGTGGGAGGTGAGAAAATGGAGTCAGTGAATCTATGGAATTTAGCTATGAAAGAGCTTGGTGGGGGGATAGTAGAATCAAGCAAAGTTTGGAAATTTGGAAATTTTGTAACTAGTAGGGAAGAAACCTGTGGATAAGAAAAAACTGAAATTTAGGAAGAGCAACTGACATCCAGGACATAAAAGAAAAGGGTTTGTCATTGGCAAGGAGAAGAGTCGCCTCTTTCTCCAAGATTGAGACAAAGAAAAAGAGGGTAGGGGATGCTTTAGGGGAAATTTGAGAGGTGAAAGTGGAGAAGAGGTTCAGGACAGATGGCTTCCATATCGTCAGTGAAGCATGGGATGTACAATCTTCTGCTGAGAGGGCAGGTGGTGTGGGAGGCTTGAGGAGAAAAGAGATTTGAAATAGATGCTGTGGGAAATGGGATAAAATATCAATGAGGGAAGAGAAAAAAGATTGATGTTGCAGCAGTTGGGAGCCCACTGGAGATTATAAAATATAAATCTGGCCTGGATCCAGTTGGTACAGTCATGTGACTTTCTACAGCACCATTCAGCAGCAGAGAAGGAAGATAGTGGAAGTAATCCATAGTAAGGATTTGGAAAATAATGAGCAAGCATAAGGCAAGAAAATAAATTGATAGTAACGATACTTTCTGTCTCATGTTGAGTGTCTATGGCTAGCATGCTACGTACTTTAAATGTTAGAGAGATTTCATTTTCCTTAAGAGAAGTTTTGTATTTTATTTTAAAATTTGAACTCCTTAAAATAGAAGGCTTTTCTTGAAATTTATTTTCATAGTTAATGAATCCATTTATTGAAGGTGTGTGTTTTATTGTCTTTTTTTTCTATAAACAACAAGTGTGATCACAGAAGGGAATAAGCATCAGTGTCCTATTGTCATTCTCTTTTTTAGACCTTCCTCTTGATGAAATAATTAATATTCTGGGCAAAATTACCCTAATCTCATGAAATAGAATTCTCTCCTATATGACATCAGCACGGATAATCAGAAAGTTAGCAAATTTCTTCCCTTTCTTTGGAGCAGAAGAGGAGAGATTTGAGGCCAAATGGTAGCTGAGAGGTAGTTTGTTAGATCTGATGAGCTAGTGTCAAAAAGAAGATAGAGATGTTCCTCAGAGCAGCAAAGAAGATTCTGAATTCTATCTGTTCTTTAGTGCAATGGTGTCAGACTCAGAGATGGAGGGCCCCTCACCTGGACATAAGGATCTCTGTGAGCTGCCACAGTGTCTATGTTCTGTTGTATTTTTATTTATTTTTGTTTTTTTTTCTTCCAATTATATTTTAATCTGGCTCAGGTGACCCTGGGCAGTATTGCCCATGTGTGTTTGATGCCTCTAGTTTAGTGGTTGCAGTAGAGTGTTGGACGAGGAGTCAGAAAGAGCTGCATTCAGATCCTGCCTCAGATACTGCCTGGCTGTATTGTGTGACCTTGAGCGAGTCACCTAACTTCTTTCAGCCTACTTTTCTCGTCGATAAAATGGGATTGTACAGGGTGATGGAGAGGATTAAAAGAGATAATGTATGTAAAGTCCTTTGGAAATCTTACAGCAATGTATAAGTGTTAGCCATTATCATTGTTATCACTACGAAAGAACATGGTCTTAAACTGGAACCAATGAGAAAGAGAGGGAGAGAGAGACAGAGAAAGACCAGGAGAGACTAGTAAATGCCACCTTAGTCTAGACTCTCTTTTCTTCTCACCCTTCCCGTTCCATTGGATCAGACCTCTTTTTCTCTGAGCCAGAGCTGGAAATCTCCATGAACACCAAAATTTCTCTTCCTTAATGTAGTTCCTTAATGTAGTTCCTTAATGTAGTTCCTTAATGCCTCCTGGAGCTGTGAATACTGCCCAGAGGATAGCTGGAGGTAAAGAGGAGCTCCTCCTATGGGGTGGTGCTGATGGGCCCAGTGTGCTGTAAAGTAGAAACTACTGGAGCGCATCCTAATCACAGCAGGCCAGGCCAGGCCAGCATAAATCCTGCTGCTTCTCTTCATAGAATCGAATAACTAGGGAAATTTAACCTGAAGAAGAGAAGCTATACTAATTACCTTCAGATTTTTTAAGGGTTTTTGCTTGACTCTGCTGAATGTGTTGCTAACTAGCATTTATGTAGCACTTGAAAGTTTGCAAAGCGCTTTACGTACGTTATCTCATGTGGCCTTTACAATGGCTCACTGTGAATCGTGCACTGTTATCATCTGTATTTACCAGATGAACTGACTGAAATACCCAGAGTTGTGACTTGCCCAGGGTCACAGAGCTGTCTGAGGAAGGATTTGAACTCGGGTCTTTTTGACTCCCAAGTCTAGTACTCTATCATTCTGTAACACCAAGCTTCCTTAAAATAGCATTCAGAAGCAGCCCCATTCAAAGTCAGCTGGCAGGCACTAAGGTCAGGTGCTGCAAGGCCCAGGGCAGGACACCTGGATAGGAGTTTATCTCATTGTGCATCTGCATTCAGGCCCAGGAGGTGGAAAGAAGTAATGCAGATAGATGGCCCAGCGGGTATAGGGCAAGATGGGCAAACCTACCAGTAGTCTTATTACTCTGAACCTTGCGGTCTTGAAGGCTATACTGGCAGAGTACAGGTTGTGACAGTAGCCTCCATATCTCTCTGTCCTCTAACTACTCTTAATTCTAGTGCCTTCCAAACTCCATTGAATCCTATCTATTCTGTTTGTAGTTTGTTTGTACATAATCGTTTCCTTGTTGCCCCCCTCCCCATTAGATTGTGAACTCTTCGAAAGCAAGGACTGTCTTTTTGTCTTTATTGTGTCTCCAACACAGGAGCTTATTAAATGTTTACCAACTGACTGCTTCAGTTAAACAGCGAAAGAAAATAAAAAGAACTTCTTTCCTCAAAGAATTCTTTATCTTGCTAAGAAATATGAAGAGATTTTTTTTTGAGAAGAGATTTTAATTGGTAGATTATGTGAAATTTAGAAGGAGTGACTGATGTTTTATTCTGTCTCCTTGGATAGGGATCTCATCTTATGCTCCCGAAATATCCCACTCTAGTTCAGAGGTGAGCAGTTTCTGGTAGATGCTCAATATATACTTGGTTTAACAAACATTTACTATTCATTTTATCTCATATCTCATATTTTATCTCTCGTATTTATTAATCACCTTCTATCTGTAGGTGCTGGAGGTGAACAAACTAATGAAAACATAATCCCTGCCCTCTCGTTGCTTACAGTCGAGAGATTTAGAGGAGATGAGACATTTACACGGGTACTTGACAGATCAAATTTGTAAAAGTGCTTTGAAATAGTTAAAAAATACCATATAAATCTCTAGTAAAATTTCTAAAGGTAATGTTGCATATAAATTTTGTTCATGTGTTTACTTCTTACAGATGGGCACTTCTGAGGAACCAGATGAAATGCCATTGCCAGATTCTGAAAGTGTGCATGTCATCCCAGGAAGTGTTTTGCTCTGGAGGATAGCTCCAAGGCCTCCCAACTCTGCACAGGTCAGACCATGATTTTTGCATACTCTCCAAACCCCGCATTTTGCAGACAAAACCACTAAGGTACAGGGAACTTAGGTGACTTTTTCAGTGTCACACAGCACTAAGTATATGAGGTAGGATCTGAACCCAGGTCTCTGACTCCCAAGTCTAAGACTATCCACTCTACCACACTGCCTGTCCAAATATTTAGTGTGTAAGCCTTCCTAGGAGAATTTGCATTTTGTAGACTAGACAATGAATGTATCTCCCAAAGCAGAATTTCATACACTGTGGCATCTGGGTAGAAAAGGAACTTTGGAGTTGGTGGCAAAAGTCAGGAGTGTTTTCCAATGCCTACTGCATCTGCCACTGGAAAAGAAAGGCCAACTCTGGTGCTGCAATTTGTCAGGCTTAAGCAACCCAACTCATAATAACAAGCCACTAGCATGAAGATAAATAGTGATTTCTACTGAAGAAGAAAAAATGTAAATATTTTACCTGAATCCTATATATATACTTTGGGTGGGGAGGGGGGCAGCATAGTGATAGAGTGCAGGATAGAATCAGATTTCAGATGCTTCCTCTCAGTGGGACCCTGAACAGGGACTTTAGCATCTCAGAATCTCTTTTTCCTCATATATAAAAGGAAAATTATAGTAACCCTTACCTCACAGGGTAGTCAAGAGGCCCATATGATATAATGTGGCATGGCGCAAGAGATAGACCTTCAGGCCTAGAATCAAGAAGACCCAAGTTCAGATCTGGCCTCAGATAGTTATTATCTGTGTGACCCTGAACAAGTCACCTAACCTCTGTCTGCCTCAGTTTCTCCTCATCACAAGATAAGGCTATCACCTACCTCCCAGGATTATTGTGAGGATATAATGAGGTGATATTTGTGAAGTGCTTAGCACAGTGCCTGGTACATAATTTTAATAAAAGTTTGCTTAATAAATGTTTGCTCCCCCCCCCACACACAGGACTTTGCAAATGTTTAAAGCAATACATAAATGTCAACTGTCGTTTTCTGGAGGAGGATCTGGGTCAGAAATTTGGTGTATCTATCAACAAGCATTTATTAAATGTTACTATGTCCTAGGTACTGTACATAGTGCTGGGGATAGGAACAGTGACCTCAGATCTCCTTGAAACTGATACCCTTAAGTGAATTAGGTTTAATTACAGAACTTACAGGTATAGCCTCTGATTTAATATTCTTAACAAGAAAGTGTTTATGTTGTCTAAGGAAATATCACATGTTAGGGACTTGTCATTTTGTTTTAAAGACATTTCTTGCTATCTGTAATTTTGTCCATTTTTCCTCCTTTCAGATGTATAATTTTACTAGCTTTGCTATGGTTTTGAATGAAGTAGATAAAGAAATGGAGAGTGTGATTCCTAAGACTGACTGCAGGTTACGACCTGACATAAGAGCAATGGAGAATGGAGAAATAGGTAACTTTGAAGAATATGAATTTATTTCAGAAGATGTAATAGCACAAATATTTGCATCAGTAGGGACCTACTATTTTCTTTTTCTCCTAGTATTTCTTCAGCGTTATTCTTAGTGTAATTGTTATATTTTTAAATATTTTCCAACTTTAAAGTAGACTTTGTTAATTTATAGAATTATTCATTACTAGTGTGACTTTGCTGATAATTAAGTATATTCCATGTGACTGGAATTAGAATACAAATCAGAAAAAATTAGGAAACAATATACTTGCCATCCGCAGGTTAAAATTTTATTACTTCAGGACATTTTTTAATCCTCTACTAAAATCCATCTCCAGTACCTCATGGTTTGGGGAAGCTGATACCTAATTGTTGAAGTCAAGTCCTGTCAAACTAGAAAGGACTCCAGTATGTGTCCATCAACAAATTCTGTATCTAATGATTAGCCTTGTTGGAACTGGAGATAGAAATTCATCGCTGTGACAATTCTTCTGGCCATAAGAACTGATAAAGATCAACTCCTAAAGAATGGATGCACTTGATAATAGGAGCATTCATGCAATGAAATGATAGGATCCAGGAGGTAATATATTTGGGGACTATTTGTATTTCCCTTGGCAGCCCTGTTTAAGGACAAAGGAAGAGTCTGTTCCTTAAACTAAATTTTGGAATTGCAGTCAGAAGACCTCAAAGGTCACATGGTCCAGCCTTTGCCTGGTGGCCTCTGGTGCTGAAGGAACTCACTGTCTTTTGAAGCCTTCCATTTCTTCCATTGACAGCTTTAAAGTTTTTAATTTAATATCCTATTGATGTACTTTGTTTTTATGTAAAATTTATTTCTGAATGTATTCCATTTCTTCCCCTGACTAGTAAGCCTTTACTTTTACCAAAGATTTGAAAAGGAAGGAAAAAACCAATTCAGTGAAACCAACCAATATATCAACGTGTTTGATGGGGGTGTGCATTGTATTCCACACCCATATGTATAGCTGTAATCGGTAGGAGTTGTGTTTTCCTTGTATTGAACTAAAATCTGCATCCCCATTGATTCCATTCATTGGCCCAATTCTGGCCTCCAGGGCCAAGCAGTAGAAATCTATTTCTAATTTTACATTATGGCCCTTCAGATCCCTCTGTTCTAGCTCTTCTTTTGTACTTAGAGAATTACCCCCAGATTCTTTTACTAGAATTCCTGTTGTGTGGTTTGGAGTACCCCCTCCTCTAAATGCATTCTCACCTTGCCACTGCTGCTCCAAATGTGGCATCTTAAACCAGACACAGTATTCCAAAATGATCAGTAATTGGTTATAATCATCAAACCTTTTTGTTTTATTTTAGAAATTCCCAAATTGCCTCCAACCATGTTATCTTCGTATTAGAAAACCTCAGATTTAATTCAGCTTTTATTAAGTACCTCCTGTTTGCAAAGCACTAAGCATTCAAAGGTATACACAACAGTGCCCTGCTCTTAAAGAGATTTCATTCTAATATGGGGAGAGGACAAGTCAACAAATAACTGTAGTATGAGCAAGAGTGGGGTAAGTGCCGAAGGGGTCCAGGCCAGCAGCTCTCAAACTTTGTGGTCTCACGATCTCTTTACACTCTTAAAAATTGTTAAGGACCCTCCAAAAAGCTCTTGTTTCAGTGAGTTATATCTATTGATACTCACCAAATGAGAAATTAAAACATCTTAGTTATTATTATGAAAATAATTTGGATCTTAAAGACCCTTTGAAAGGGTCTTGACAACCCCAGGGGTCCCTGAACTGCATTTTAAGAATTGCTGTTCTAAGCAAATGACTTTGAGAAACTGGAGGAGGCAGAGACTCTTTTGGTGATGGGGAGGGAGTGGCATCAAAGGGATGACACTCTGCCAGGTAATAGAGACCTTAATGGAATCTCTCTTCTCTTCATACAAAGTCAGCATTTTTATGTGCGTCCCAGATTTTCTTTATGACTCTCTAGTGAATATTTGAAATATTTCTTTGCCTCTAAACTGTGGCAACTTGCTGATGTTTTTAAATGCTCTTTTGTAGATCAAGCTAGTGAAGAAAAGAAAAGACTAGAGGAAAAACAAAGAGCAGCCCGCAAAAATAGGTCCAAGTCAGAAGAGAACTGGAAAACAAGGTATGTGGATATATGGGGGAGTACACATTGTCAAATGTTTTTAGCAGATGGGAGGCAGTAAGTGGTAGAAAGCCACCCTGAGAACAAAGAAGATCTGAGGTTCTAGTCCCGTCTCAGACACATCCAGGCTGTCTGACTTATGAGCAAATCACTGAATCCCTCAGTGCTCTAAGCAACTCTCTTAAGACTCTGAGTTTCAGAGAAGGTACCAGCCTATGCTGGTAGAAGGAATTTCCTCACCTGGGAGTTCCCTCTACCAGTGAAGTCACAGGTCCAGCCCCCTCCCTAAATTTTTTATTTTTTTTTTGGTCTAGCCCCTCCCTATTTTTTTGGTTTTTAGGCAGTTGGGGTTAAGTGACTTGCCCAGGGTCACACAGCTGGGAAGTGTCAAGTGTTTGGTCTGAGGCCAGATTTGAACTCAGGTCCTCCTGACTTCAGAGCCAGTGCTCTTATCCGTTGCACCACCTAGTTGCCTGCTCCCCCCATTTTTAGCAGCAGAGCAGATCCAGATTAGCATAAAAGTCTGACTGGTCCCTCCCACACCTTTGGAATATGCATGGGTACCATGTTTCTGTTTCATCCTAGTTCCATTTGTGCTCAGCTTCAAAAATAACTAGTTGACTAGTGTTCACTAAAGCTGTTCCATTTGCCTTGACACACAACTTGTGAACCATGCTTTCCACACACACACACACACACACACACACACACACACACACACGTAGGAAAAAGGGAATAGTATTTCTCCTGAGCTTTTAAAATACTCCCTTTTCTAGTTGCTTTGGTTTCCAGTGGTTTGAAAATGCTTAAGAAAAGTCCACATTTGGAACTTGGGGAAAAGAAAGATGATTTCCAATGACTTGCCCTAGCTAGAACAGAAATGTCCTTATCTGGAAAGGATGATGTGGTTGGCTATTTCTGGAATACGGACAATCATCACAAATAAATGCCTGATTAAACAATTATTTCGCAAATTGAGAGTTACTTGTAGGGTAGAGGGTAAAGCACTGGCTTGTTGGCAGCTTGTAGACCTGGGAATTCAAGTCCTAACCTCAAACATTTACATAACTGGTGATTATGAATGGGCAAGTCACTTAACTTCCATTTCTTATTCTTTAAGATGGAGAAAATAAAGCATTCCCCATCTACCTCATAGGAGGTAATAAAAGTGCTTTGTAAACCTCGAAATTCTCCCTAAATGTGAGCTAAATCTAACAAATTCTATTTATCTTCAGTAGGAAAGGAAATTAATTCCACAGCTACAAACTTTGTCCTAGCTAATTAATAAGCACTCTTCATATAATTTCCCATATTACTGCAATGCTCTTGCAGTTTAAAAGAAAACAGATTTGATAGATGACCAAACCATAATGCAACATCTTGAATTCCACTTGGAAAGTGGAAAGAACAAATACAGGGTAAATGTTTTCTAATATCTTTGTTTGAAACAATGACAGTTGTATTGTTGGCACTGATACGTTGGACTTAAGGAGGAGGATAGAACCTTTTTCACTTCAGTAATACCCTATAAAAAGAGAGCAAAATAAACATCTTTTCCCCAGACTCTGGAGGCTCCATGTAAAAGGATTCTAATTGCTAGTCTAATGGGCCTCAATTTTGAAAGTACAATATGTTAAATGTATGTTGTTTGACACTCTTGATCATCTAAGCTTTTATACAGACTTTTTTACTCTCCAGGGGCCTTAGAGATCATCCGGTCTCCTCCTTTTCCCCTTTATACATTAGACAGCTGAGTCCACAAGAGCAGGGCCTATCCAGAGACACAGAAGTGCTCAGTAGCCAGGGTGCAGCTCAGCCCCAGGTCTTCAGACTGAGCTCAGCGCTCTCCTTGCATTACCTCTACACAGCAATCTTTTACTTGGCCCATTTTTTAGTCCTCCCATCACAGGTCCCTTGCTCTAACGTTAGAAGGGATATTGGAGACCATCCAGCCCAACTCCCTGATTCTACATGTGAGGAAACTGAGGCCCAGGGAAATTGAGTGACGGCACCAGTGTCACAAGATAGTTATGAGAGGCAGGATTTTAACCCATATTCCCAGACTCCACAGCTAGTGCTCTTTCCATTATACTACCCTTCCTTCTCATGCATGCCTCTATTTCCCTGTGGGAAACCTTGCTTTTGAGTCAAGAAAAAAAAAAATAAATCATTTGGCAGTAGTTTTATTTTTAATGTTATTGCTAATGTATCTTGAAGAAAAATCCACCATTAATAACAGTATTCTGAATATTAATCCTTATTTTCCAGTCTGAGCTCAAACTCTGTAAGGGGTTCATTAAAGGTTATTCCTATCAAATAGGAATTGTGAACATCAAGAGCTGAGCACTTGCTGACAGCTTCCTAGGAAAAAGACAGTATGAGAGGAAGGAAAAATGTTATTGGTACCCAGAATGGCATACACTCTTCCCCCAGCTATCTATTTTCACCTCTTGGATCCGTTAGGTATATGCTGTTTGTTATATCAAAAGATGATCCCACGGCCCACTAGCTAGCTGGAGGATGTATACTTCGAGGCATCTGCCACCAAGAGTGGTTTGCACACTCCTTGGACCAGTGTCTCTTGGGACCCATAGCACACAGATTCAACACACGATCTGTGCAGGCTTAGCAGTTCAGTCTGTGAATGGAGTATTTTTTTTCCTTTAAAAAGCTACCACACTTCTTTCCACACCAGCCCCACCCCCACCGCCAGGGGCCACATTAGCTGTTAGCTCCCTGTTCTAGCCAGTGAGACTGACAAGCCCAAGTTCCTTTACTAGAAACCGTCAGCAGAGCTCTTCTTCTGATGTCATGATTGGAAATCCAATTTTAGCAAAGTGGGTCCCAGAGTGACTTGAAGCATAAGACCAGATGTTGGATGGAAAGCATATTTGGCTAGAACAGCAGAATGTCTTGTTTCAAGCAGTTGTGTGTAAGCATAGTTGTGCCTTCAGAAAGAAGACAACCCATGCTGACAATTCTTTGGTCTCTGTTTATCTCGTGGTGTCTCTCTTCATAAATTGTCTGCATTATTCCTCATGGCCTGTTTCGTGTTTGAGAGAGTCTGCCCTGAATAATAAGCCTTGGGATATACACCATTAGCAGCTGTATTTGGAGGCACCACATTGGGCTAAGCATCAGGCTTGTGGAACTCAATTATTTAGCTTGTGGCCTTGGCGCAGTCAGTCCCTGGGCCCATGTGAAATGAGGGAGATAAGCCTGGCACTCATTATTACCAACAAATGCTTATTTGTCTCACCTGGGAACACTGGGTCCGCCCACCCTCAGAATGGAGCCAGATCTTTATGAGCACGCCTGCTTTGGCACGAGCCACTTGTTCTACTACAGATAGGAATAATGGGGCAGAGTTTATCTGAGGGAATTGAGCTGGACTTTGGGAACACAGTTGGTGGAGTGGTGAGAGGTTTGGGATGTGGTAGAGGAAGGAAAGGGTTCCAATCAGTCTCAGGGACCAGTGACAAAACAGTCCTGGGCATTCTACTCCTAAGACAATTAAGAGTAGAGTTGCTCTTGTGTAACAGAATTGCTGCTGTTTTACAAAAAATAAAAGGTATTATTGAGAGGCAGTGTGGAGTAATGGAGAGGCTCTTAGCCTTGGGGTCTGGAGACCTGGGTTCGAGTGTCCCCTCGGGCCCATGCTGACCCTGTGACCTCTAGGCAAGTCACTTGAACTTAGGGCCCCTGGCAGCCCTTTTAAGACCACTAGTTGCAGAACATCTGCTGACCTGTTTTGGAAGAGGTTTCCTCAGCAAGAGTTTCCAGGCCATGGAAATCACAGGTCTGGATCAGTATTGATGTCAATAGGCATAATTGATTTAGGACCTAGAATTATGAAAGGGTAGTAAAGTTATCTTCTCTTTCTCTTCTCTTTTCAGTTCCTTCTTCCCCTCTCTCTCTCCCACACTCCTTGGGCTTTAGAAAGATCACTTTTGGGAATCTCTAGGTTTTGGACTGATGACTGTGGTGAAAGTGTGAGTTAAAATCACACAAACCTTTGTCTCATGGCCCAGGAGCTGGGCCAAGAAACAGTCTTGTAGTTCAGAGATTAGGCAGACCTTAAAGCTGGGTTGGGGCACCTGCAGCCTCGAGCAACATGCTCTTGATTCTCCCGTGCTGAATCCGAACTTCACAGAACAAATCCCCTTAATAAAAGGGATTTTTTCTGGAAAACTTACGGCCTCAAGGCTGCAGGTGCCCCACCCCTGACTTAGGAAAACAAACAAACAAACAAACAAAAACACTGATTGTTTCCAAAAAGACTTAAGCAGGTGTACATGCAGGGAATTTCTGACCCTCAGGGATCTCCACATTTGTACATGAAGAAGAAAAGGTCCAGATAAAGTCTATCCCTGAGTACATTTTACTGGATGTGGCTATTGAATATGTCTCGTTGCACAGATGACTTACTTTCCCCCACCCCTCTCCATTTTAAAACAGAAGAAACTTCATGGCGCAGGCTCCCAGGTTGGATGGTTTATGTTTGCTTGCGATGACCTTGATTTTGGTTTGCCTGCTCTTTGAAGTGCTTTACTTTGCTAGGTCTAAGTAGTAGCGTGTGTTTACTCCCTCTTTTTTTGATGTTTGGAATATAACTGTGCCCCTTGTTTTAAATCAAAATGCTGGAACTCTTGGCAAACGCAGCTGTACTGAGACTTTCTTCAGTAACTTCTGTGATTTGGGAGAAGTTCTGCTTTTGGTGTGATGCTCTTAAAAGCCAGTTATCCTAAGCTTCCCCCCACTGCACTGGCTTCTCTGTGGCAAAAGAATAGAGAATAGATGTGTACAAATCAAGTTCTCATTTTGTGCGGAGCAGATTAAAGAGTACCCTAAGTGGATATTGAAAATTTCTTTAAAATAGTCTCCATTTCAGGGACTGTCTTCCTTGACTTCTAGCTCAAAATGTATTCTTTTTTGAAAGAAAAGATATCTCGAATGAACAATTCAACAAACATTTTAAAGCACCTACTACTTTATCCTAAGTCACTGTAATAGGCCCTCCGGTACGAAGACAGACCGAAACAAAATTCTGCCCTCAAGCAGAAGGGGGGTGGTACAGATTGCAATTTAGATCAATAAATGCTTGATAATTTGGGTGAGAAAGAGCATCAGCTAGGAAAGGCATTTTCTTAGGCATAGCTGCAGGAGGGCAGAGTGCATTTGAGATTGGGCCTGGATGGGGGATGTGGACGGAGGCAACTAGGGCACAGTCAGAGCACGGCTAGATTGCTGAGCCTCCTGGTAGACAGGAACGTAGAAAATGAGAAAGGGAATCTAGTCTGGAGACAGGTTATCAAAGACTTTGAATGCCAGGCCAAATTTATATTTTTTTCCTCAGGGGCAACAGGGACTATTGAAGCTTTTTGAGCAGGGGAGTGACCTGGCCAGAACTGTGTCACTGTCTCTGAGCTGGAAGGGGCATCAGAAGTTATCTAGTCTAACACAGAGGTGAACAGCAAACCCTCCTTCAACTTCTCTGACAAGTGTTAGCCAGCCTTACTGGAGGGGCCCCACTGAAAGTTGGCCATCCCTGTTTGCACAATTCATATTGTCAGCCAGTAGGATTCTATGGAGAAGCAGAGCCCCCTGGGGGCAGGTGGGCAGAGTGGCAGCATCTGACAAGGGACATTTGGGGAGAGGCAGAAAAAGTTTGATTCAGGCAGGAGAAAAGATTATGTGTCTGAGAAGTCAAACATGCCAGGTTCTTTTATCAGCATTTAAACACCACTGCACCTTGTTTTGAATAAGTGGTTGCCAAGTGTTTAGGTAGGATTGTTTGGGATGTTTGCAGTTTTTGATTGGGGTTTTTTGTTTGTTTTTGCATAAGGGCGAGTTAAACAAAGGATTTAACTATTATAATTTATAGGTGAATGAAATCATAAATATGAGGTAGGACGCATATTACTTCGGGAATATCTTATAAATAATTTTCAAAACCTGTCAGATGAAAAGTACATTGAGCCCTCAGTATTTGCATTTGCTGCATCTATATTCCCCTGTGCTATCTTCCCTCAAACCCAGCTCGGCCACCTTTTTGTGACCGCTTTCGACTCTAGTCCATATTAATAAACTAACAAAATTTATACAGTTCTGTGCAGCGGAGTTCTCCACATACATATTCATAGAAAAACTAAACAGAAAAGTAAAAGAAATAGTATTTTAAAAATTTCTTCTTATGCCTCTTACCTGATTGTCATTCAATTTAATTTAATTGATTTAGTAAATTAATTTAATAAAATAAAAAACTAATAAACCTAATTTATAATAAGCATTTATATCTTAACTATACTATTTAGTATAGTATAAGTATGTATTGGTAAGCACTATGCTAGGCAATTATTATTAATAGTACATATGTAACATAAATACGTAAAAATACATGTGATCATGTAATGCCTTCTTCACTCTGCTTCCTCTATCCTAAAGAATGCTGGGAGGGAGGGCAGAGAAATGTGCCGCAGGTCTGGATGCCTTGCCCATGGTGCTCGTGAAGGTAGGCAGGCCCACCAAATTTGACTGCTAAGGAAGGAGCAGGGAGGAGATGGGCACAGGGACAGAGATGACCTAGGAAGAAGCAGCATGTGAACTTTGGGAATAGGCAGCACGGTATGGGGGAAGAGAACTCAATTTAGAGTCAGAGATCCTGAGCTTGAATACTGTATTTGTGTGATCTTGGGCAAGGGACTGCACCTCTCTAGGCCTGAGTTTCTTCATCTGCAAAATGAAGGAATTGGACTAAATGGCCTCCATGTTCCTTGTAGCTTTAAGTCTTGGGATCCTGAGGTGACCAGACTGAGCAAGGGGAGCTTGGGGTGCTGGCGCTGGAGCTTCTGTTGTATTTTCCCAAGCCGTAAGACAGGATTGGGACATCTGGGTCGACCATGGTCTGTGAACCCTTAGGCAGATTTGTGTTCCTCCTGGGTACTCTTCCTTTGGTGGAGTATCTAACTTCTAGTCCTTCACATTTAACTTCTTTGGGCCTCACTTTCCTTTTCTGTAAAATTAGGGGCCTGGTTAAATGACTTTTAAAGTTTCTTCTAGATCTAGATTTATGATTCTTTCAAGTGTTTCCCTTCATCAAGCCTAAATTTTTCTATTAATAACTTCTGTCCATTGTTCCTTGTCCTAGTCTTCGTGGCCAACCAAAACAAGTATTCTCACAGCAGTACAGCCCTTCATATATTCAAGGACAGCCTTTGTGTTCCCCACATCCCCAGGTTCTTCTCTGTCCTGGATTTAAACACCCTTGTTTCTTCAAGCAGTCTTCACATGATATGATCTTGAGGGTCTTCACCATCCTGGTTCCCCTCTTTTGTGTGCTTTCCGTCTTGTTCATATCACTCCTAAAATATATCACCCAGAACTAAACACACAAGTTTAGGGGTGGCCTGAGCAAGGCAGAATACAGGAGGACAATCGAATCCCTAGTTCTGGATGCCTCTCTTACTGTAGCCCAGGACTGCATTCTTTTTTTGGCTGTCATAGCATGTTTTTGATTCATTGAGTTTGCAGTCCATTAAAACTCTCAGATCTTTTTGAGATAGCTGCTTTTTCATGCAGGAGTCTTAGGAATATTAATTTGGCACAAAGCTTTTCTTCCTTAAAATGCTACCTGGTCCAATGATTTGTTGCATGAGTCAAAAGATTTTCATTTATCATTACAGCAGGAAAATGACATCAAATCAAGATATCACTTATCAAGTTTAAACTGTACTTTAATAACTAATCACAAGTTTTTTGTGAAGGTAGTGAATTACCAGGTTAAAAAAATATTTTATTATTTTCCCCCCACTTAGGAGGGAAAACTGACTATCATTTTGGAAATATTTTTTTTAATATTAGAGCAGAATGGAAAACATTTCAACACCCCTAAATTATAGAACTTGTAATTCATTTTCAGGTGTTAGAGGGGCAGCCATTCCACTCTGTTGATTAGGATTAGTCAAGACACCATTATTCAGTCTGTGGATTCTCCATTTATCTTACTAACCTTCTCTTGCCTACTACCTATACACCTTACATATGCCCTTTTGGACACATTTAACCTTTTTATAAGATTATTCTTGGAGGCTAAAGCAAGAAGGGGAGGAACAAGGAAACAAAAGTCATCAGTTGGTATTATAATAGTAAACATTTATTAGGTGCCTATTGTTTGGAGAGCACTGTGATAAATATTGGGGGAAATGGAATTCAGATAATAACAGTAATAATAACTGCTATTTATATAAACTTACACAAAGTTAACAAAGATTGTTAACATAGATTTGATTCTCACAATTGCCTGGTGTGAAGAGGGTCCTACAGATATTATGCTTTCCATTTTACAAATTAATCACCTGAGGCTCTGAGAGAATAAGGGCCTTCAGTCACACAGCTGCTCTGTGTCAGTGTCAGAATTAGAATCTCCAACTCCAGGATGCTTTCTGCTATTCCGTGCTGCCTCTTCAGTTCTTTCCGAGGCTTGAATAAGGATGTGAATATTGCCCATCTAAACAGCAATTTTAGTAGTGAGGAAGCCAGAAGGAGAACTATATCCACAAGAAAATTATAAATCGACGTCTGCATTATGTGACTTCTTTTTAAAAGAGGTGTGGTTAATGCTAAAATACCTATCAGTAGAGCTTAGAAAATTAACAACATCCCAGAACATGTGTTTAAATTCCCGGTTATGCTGAAGCCACAGTTCATAATCACATTAAGCCCTGTGGTTTTTTAAATTGTCAGTTTCAGACAAACTAATCTTGCATTTAGGGATAACCCTTTCACTGCTTCCTGCCAGTCAGTAAAAGTACTTTACACACATGTATGATAGTCACATGGTACAAAAGGGTGTCTTGAATATTTTCTGTACAGCCACATTTTCTCCCCTGAATCATCGTGCAGAACTTTGTTCCAGTTGGATTTGACCGTGTAGGCAAGCCCTTCTTCATGACATTAGGCACAGCTAAAGGATTGGGTCACGTTAAGGTGTTAAGAGCTTATATTGGATGTTGATTTGTGGTTACAGAGCACTTTACATACATTATTTCATTTGCTTCTCACAAAAATATTGTACGGGAGGCATTGAATCATCCCAGTATTACAACTGAGGAAATTGAGGCTTACCATAAAGAACTTGACTAAAGGGGAGTGGGCCAGCTGGAATTCTGAACAGTAACTTCTGATCCCAAATCTAGTCTTTGCTCAGCTACTCTGCTTTGAAAAGGCTTGGTGGAGAGCACAGGAAGAAACTGTTGGCCAGTTTGTTTGTTTTTACTCTGGGTGGATTTTAATTTTTCTTATCTTCCTTGGCCTCAGTTACTAGAAGGAATTTAAAGTTAGACTACTACTCTAAACTTTTATTTATCCTGTTTAATAATTCCTCATTACTGCTTCTCAGTTTACTTTTGTTTTCAGAAACCATTTTCTTTACAGACTACCTCACCCATATCCCCATAGGAGATGTGCCCATGAAGCAATCTCATTTCCTGCAAACTTTGTGGAAACCACTTTCGGTCCTTTATCAGACCTATTTCTTAATGTAGAAAAGAAAACATGTCAGTGTTATGATTGAAGTCCTACCCTGGCTAGTGGGCACAGGCTCCTAGACTCTTCTGTGTGTGTGTGTTACACGCACACATTGAAAATTCTCTTCAAATCAAATAGAAAGTATCATATTCCTAATGTTCTGATATACAGATTTACCTACCCTTGTGAGACCTAATTTTGTACTTTGCTAATTCAGAGCTGAATGAAGTGAAATAATTATTTTTGTTGTTGCACATAATACATTTGTGGAAGTGTTCTGTAAGTTAAATACTTCGTTTTTATCATGTACTTATGCCATAATGTTAACTCTTAATTATCAGTCTAATTAGAAAGGCAGCAGTGGATAATGTACAGTTTTTCTGAACTATGAGTTTTTGCTTTCCTATAGAAAATTTACCTTCTTTAGAACATTTGCAGAAATTAATTGTAGTTGTCTAAAATCTATTTGCTTTACTTGGGCCCAGACCAGGAGGGGAAAGGAAATAGATATGGACTGAGTAGCCAAGGAAGGTAAACATGGGGACTGAAAAAAATGACAAAGATGATCTATATTCAGATACCTGGGAGCTGATAGTTTCTTTTTGAAAAGCATAAAAATCAGACTAAGCCTTTTACAGAAATGATGATCAGAAAATCAGGTTTGACAGGCTATCACTGTTAATCTCTGATTGCAAATACCTAACCTAATGCCACAGGTTCTCAGTTATTTTGTTTATATTATGGAACTATTTTGGGACTTTGTTTCAAATGTTATCCAACTTTTTGTTCTTGAATGCTTGGGTTCTTTTTAAAAACAGGTTTGAAGAAATTTTGAGAGATATTCTTACTGTTCTTATTAACCTGTAGACCAAGTTGTTAGTAGCAAATCTCAATACAGATTCCAAAAGGTGGTTCACTTCTTCCCAGGACCCCAAAAGTGTAGGTTTTCCAAATGGAAAAGAGAATATCTCCTAAATAGGTTACATGGTTAGGATGATGTAGAGTTGCAGAATAAGAGTGCAGTTTTAGAACTGAAAAGTACCTTTAAAATCATCTGTTTTAACCCCTTCATTTTATTAGGGAAGTATCCGGAACCATTTAGGTATATTGCCTTTCTATGGGGTTATTTTTGCCTGCTGTTTTCATTTTGATGAATTCTACTTAGGAGAATCTTTTATGATGATGCTTGTCATGCAAGTGGTGTAAGGATGAGGAAAGAAAGTGGAGAAAACTGATGAAGCAAAATCATTCACTCTGGCAGCTCTGGCTGTAGACATGTTCTACTTGTACCATAAGCTAAACTCTTAAGGTTTGGGTTGTCTCTGTGATCCTGCCACCATTTCAACTGGGTTATTATTATTATCCTTCTAGGAACACCACACCATTATAAAAAGAGGAGATAAGTACTGTTTTTTTCAAATGCTTATTCATAAACTTCCATTGTTCTGCTCTCAGAACAAAAGGAAATTTTAAGCCAATGAAACTCTTTCAAGCAGTAAGGGATTCCTCTGTGCCGATAAAGGTTTATTGTACTTGGGGGATGTATTGCTTGTGGTGGTTCTGTGTTTTGGCAAGAAGTTAATCTGCATGCTTATATGTTGTTTCATTTATTCAGATCTGCTTTGAAGAAAACACTTAACAGACCCCTTAACCTGTACAGATACTCTTCACAACAACAACAAACATTATTTCTGTTTTCATATCTTTAAAATAACACCTTTGCAGCCATTTCTTAACATGGTCTGTTTAAATCAGGTGAACGCATCATTGGATTTTCAAAACATTGCTTTTGTTAACATTTACATCTTGTAAAGTTAAACTTCAGTCTGGATCTATAAGCAAAGCAGTTTTGAATTCTAAAGTTTAATGTTTCATTTTGAGTAGTCTTTTCCTCACAAACCTTGTCCTCCTTTTATTCCAACAGGTGGTTCCATCAAGGGCCCAATCCCTACAATGGAGCACAGGACTGGCTTTACTCAGGCAGCTACTGGGACAGAAACTACTTTAATTTGCCTGACATTTATTAAAAACACAGTCAGGACCCATTGGCTAATCCACAAATCAGTCTTAAGTCTGTATTTCTAGAGGATTTTTTTCTTTATTTTTATTCATCTTAAAACAAAAAAAAAAAAAAAAAGGAAAACCTGCCCGTGAAAATTTGCACTTCATACAACTAGTAATGTGGTGGCATTGGTTCTGAAGGACTTGGGGGAAATAATAGTTTTGCTACCAGAAAATACTCACTTGGCATACTGTTTTATATAAGGGGGGAACCTGTTAGGGAATCTGATTTTTTATGGCTGTTTCTGCCATATGGGTTAAAGGAAATTGCCACCCAAACAGAAACTCTTAAGTTTGTGGAAATAAGTTGGGTTCTCAAAGCAAGTCAAAAAGGTAGTTTTTATGCGAATGTGGTGGATGTAACATAGGAGTCTCGAGAACACGCCCAAATGTTCATGTGGTCAAACTTGAAAAAGGATATGATACTTTGTAAAGATTTACTTCATTAATAAAAATAGCTTTTCTTTTTATTAATTCCCTGTCCTTTTCACCAATTACCCCAACCCCAGGCCAGAATATTCAGAATAAGTATTATTGATTTAAAATTTCTCAAGGATTAAAATGGTAACTAATAGGCAAGGTATTTTATGTTGTACTCACTTCAGTGCAGTGTATTGAATTTGCTTTCACATTCTCCTGTAACCAGTATGATTTTAAAGCATCAAAAAACATTTAAATTATACAAATTGGAATCAAAAATATAGGCTAAGAAATTAAATTTTTTTTGTTAATTCATAAAAAAAATCACTGGAAATTGTAGGGTGTTGACCGTCAACAAAAATGACAAGCCTTTTTAAATGTCAAGTTCCATTGGTGCATACCACTGGAGAAATTAAATTGCACATGTGTATGTATTGTAAGTATCAAACTATATTAAAAAAAAAAGGAGGTCTTGTGCATTTCAAGTCTACAAGGCACCTGTGTACTTAAGATATGTATGGAGACCTATTGTACAGTAGCTTTGCCCCTTTAATTGGGGTGCATTAAATCGTGGTATTTATATACACACACATATATAATATATATATACACACACACACATATATATATATACGCACACACACACTAAACTGGGACATAGCTTAGGAGTGCTGAAGTAGCTCCTGCAAAATGTTTTAATTGCTCTCTCAAACTTAACAGGTATTATAATGAAAAATTTAACTGCTGCTAAATAAAGACTTTAGAACATTCCAAAGATGTGTGGTTTCTTTTAAAATTTAAAATATACCCTCCTAACAGTGACTCTTGTTATCATATTTTTCTTTGTTACTGCCCCCTGAGGTTCCCCTATCTATATAGTACCCAGAGGTATTGTCCATACTGTAATCATGCAGTATAATCTTAGTGAGTCAAATTACACCAAATTCTGCTGCTAGTAAATGTGTTAGTTCTAATTACACAAATGTGAATTAAATATAAAATAGCTTATGGTTGAGAATTTAAATGTTGGTTAGAATATTTAATCTTCTAGTTAAGGAGCCACTTTATAAAATACATGCGACTAACAGATTTGCTGGAGTAGGAATGGTTAGTTATCCTTTCTCCCCATACATATATACACTGAAGGCTGTATCTTGTCACATAAGTTGAGCTCAATATTTGATCGTTCTACAACTAACTTTAACTGAAACATTAAGTACTCAAGTGCTTGCATACCTTCTAAACTACAGAACATCTAAATCAGAAAAAAATAAAACAGGAAAACAACACAATGCTTGCATGAAGTTTATTGATATATTATTCATGGTGGTATAGATTCCACCTTGAAGGTTGTCTCAAGCATCATTTTCGGCATCTGTTAAAGGGAACAACGTACATATTTAATGTTTAAATTTAGGCATGATACTGAACATGTTGAAAAGGATGGTGGATTAAAAATCCATGGTTCTCATCTATATCTGTTTCAAGAATGCTTGGTTATTCCTTATTCAAATTATGTTGGATCCATGCTTGGTAGCAGTGATGTTTAACAGCAATCTGCTTTTGTGTTAAAAACTGGTTTGTTATCTTATTGACTGATAAAACGTGATAGAGAGTAGATTATTCCAACCTTGACTTAGGTAAAGATTTTGCCTTAATTTGTGAATTTGAAGGATCTGAATCAGAGGTTACTTTGGGAAATAGTTATATCTGTACGTTTACGCAACTTTGGAATAACTTGAACTAAGTTATTCCAACCTAATTTTTCTTATATAACAAACAGCAGTGAAAGGATGCAGAACTTTTCTTGATTAATCCCACAGGTTCAGTTTGAAATTTTGGATGCATCTTCCAGATAATTCCTTGGAACTAAATGTATCTACGTATATGTGAGTATAACACACCATATACTGTGTATGTATACACACAGAGAGAGGTACACATACATACATGGATATATAGATACCAACATATATATACCTGTTACACACACACACGCCACAATTTAAGATGGGAGGAGGTGGCATAAATGCCTCCTAACTCGGAAAGATCTAGCTTTTTCAAGTGCTACAGGGAACAAGTATCCAGAGTTTCATATGTCAGTCCTCTGGTCTGGAACTCATAGATGCCTTTTCTGTGGTTCATCTTGTAAGGGTTAATTCAGTGATGGCAGTTTTTGGAAGGCTATGGGAGATCTTCAAATATGTTCATTATCAGTTACAGACCTTTTAAAAGAATCCTGGTAAAGCTTTTCAGGGATAATTGGATCATTCTATAGTGCTCAGTGTAAAGGCTGGGCTTCACTTTGTACCCCTCTAAATGACTAAAGTCTCAAAACATAAATATAGATGTTATTCAGGGAGACTTTTTTCTTCAAAGAATAGATTATCTGCTTCTTAATAAGGTCTTAAAACTTTAAGAGATATCCCACACCCTGATTTATGGAAATTTGAAATTTGGACACTGAACTATTCCTTTTAAATGTCTATTATGATGTTAAAAATACTTTGATGTTAAAAATAAGGTACCTATTAGTTTCCCTACTCATTCTTCCCAAGGCTAGCACAGAATAAGAACAGTATGATCTCATGCTCCTATTAAACCCAGTAACTTCATCTCTCAGAATCATCCTGATTTTCTAAACATATGTCCATTTTCACTGTGTGATTGCTTTCTTGTCACTGACGTCTCAAAAATAATTGTGGCCAGTAATATAAGCTGTCTCCTTAATGAAAGGCATAGAACTAAAACTAAAAGTTTCTAACTGGAATTCCTACTGGAGCTGAATGAAAACAGCATCACAAATGGATGCAATAAGATCACAGCTTTTGAGCAGGAAAGGACTTAAGACGTCATTTAGGCCAAACCCCTCAACTTTACAGATGAGTAAAGTGATGCTCAGAGAGATTCAGTGACTTAACCCTGTTGTCCCATGGGCATCGTAACTCAGGTTATCTGATCCTAAACCCTGTGCTCTTTCCACTTCACTGTGCCAACTACTTCAAGAACTCCTGATTTCACTGATGTGGGAACGCCTCTCATTGATACAAAGCATGACTTCCTCTTTGTCTTGGTATGTAACTTTCTGATTTGCTGTGGTTGAAATAATTCATCATCTGGTAGCCTCACCAAACTTAGCTAGATAACAGGTGTTCTATCATTGGTTCATATTTAAAACTTTTCCAGCTTGATAGAGTCTGTCAGAACTTTTACTTCAATAATTCTTCATACAAGACACTGGAATAGGACTTCTGTGAAATTTATAGGCACCGGAATAGGACTTTATTATTAAAGCACAAATTTAATTCCCAAGTCATCTTAATGCACAGGAACAGCCCTAGGAACAGGCAGACTCCTTTCCCAGTTCAGGTAAATTTAGGACAAGAAGCTCCTCACTACTACTGGCCCCTATTACTACTATCTTTGGCCACAGCAATCCATAAAACAAGGTAACTGTAAAATGGCCCTCAGTCTTGTGTGGCCATCCTCCTACTGCTGGGGTTATGTTAGCAAACTGTAAGAAATAGGAGCAGAGAGTGTTAAAAAATTAGAGGTTTTGACCATTATAATGATTAAATTAACTACTTATAATTTAAATGTGAGATACTTGGCCAATGAGTAACATACTACTGGTAGAGGTGGGTTGTTGTCACTGTTGACAGTGTCACTATCAATAAGCCCAGAAGATGACAGGCACTAGAAACTAAGTGGAAACGTGGCTCTCACGTTCTCTTTGGAGAAGCAAATAAAATACTTAGGAGTTGGTTTGAATATAAATCCAGAAGCAACAAGAAAAAAGTCTCTGGGTGCTTTGTCATCCACATTGCACTGCTCCAAACAAAGATTTGCTAAAAGACATAATGAAGATTTATTATGGATTATGTACCCACAAAAAAAAGTGATAAATATTCTACAAAGAACTAGATAAAGCTTTCCAAAATAAACCAATTTAATGCATTAATACTTAATAACTTCAGTGCAAACATGAGCATGGGAAAGACCCTGAAAAATGTTTTTAAAAGTAGTTCAAGATTAAGAAATGAAAGGCCAGAGGCTTGTGCACTATACAGGTGCCTTATACCTATATATCAAACTTTCTTTGCAATAGGATTGAAAGGTGCTGGATATAATTAGCGCTAAATGACATTACAAAAAACGAAGTTGATTATATTCTGACAGGAAAGGATAGGTTACTGATGACAATTTCCAAATTGTCTGTATACACATTACTGGTATTAGAACAATTATCAAAGTCAATATCAAACCAGAAAATTAAAAAGATATGGTGTTCACTTGAGGAAGATCCAAATTGGTAGAATGACACTGAAAAATGTGAAACTGATTAGCAGATATTCAAACAGATGATCACCACTTCTGAAGGAGGTTTAACCAGTTAAAACCAAGTGTTATAAGACCTCCAAAAGATCCTACAAACCACCTTAACCATTAAACACTTGATATCTTTGACAAGTAGAGGTATGTCAGTCACAGGCAACATCAGTTTAGAATTTAAACTCATTTGTAAAATCTTACAAAGCTAGGTAATTATGGGCAACATCACTGTATGAAGAAGCAAGAGACAGTAGGGAGGGGAAATGTTTTCAGAAAGTTCAGTTAAATCAAATTAGGTCAGATCATTCTGACCTTCAGAATGAAGGTGAGAAGATAATAATCATAAGAAATGGGGGGGAAAACTGCAGTGTTTCTATAACAAACTATTTTCTTGATCAGTGACGCTGCTGATATAGTAAAGCCACTACATTTCGACTCTAAAATCACAGTCCCCGATAGGCTACATGAGAAAGTAGAAATGACACTAAAAAATAAAAAATGAGAGAAACACCTGAACTAGAGCACGTAGAGAGAAAATCCATGCTAAATGATGATTCATAATTGTGAGGATGTTGAAGGATCAATTGCCAAACTTGAAAGTGGGAGGGTAACAAACCAAGCCCTTCAAAAAATTACACACCTTATTACCAAAAAGAAGAGAGTTAAAAATTACTACTAAGTATTCCCATCCATGTGCTTAACTGGCCAACCCAGATACTAAGAACAATCTACATACATCAAGGGCATTCTTAAGAAAGGCATGAAAAGGAGGGGTAGCTAGGTGGCTCAGTGGATAGAGCACTGGCCCTAAAGTCAGGAAGAACTGAGTTCAAATTCGGCCCCAGACCAACCACTTGACACTTACTAGCTGTGTGACCTAGGCAAGTCACTTAATCCCAATTGCCTGAAAAAAAAAAATTTAAAAAGGCATGAAAAGGGAACAAGTCAGTTTTCACAAATGACACTCTGTTGCAAACCACATCTTTAAAGGTACAAGTTGTCTGAAAAGTCAAAAGAAGACCTTACAGCCAAATGTCCCCTATTATTAAGGGGGGGGGGGGAGCATTTTGATGAGCTAACACAAAATACAACCTTAAAAGGCTGTCCTCCAAAAAGATGTCTCCTATGCACATTTTAAAACCATACAAGATAAAGTTAATAAATCATACAAGATTCCTTGAAAGATGCAACAACAGAAATAACTCTAAAACTCTGTTATCAGTTAAGGCATGAAGCATGCAAACATTCTTATCTCAAGTATTTGTCATTGTCTTGAAAGACATCTAGCACAGAGTTCCAATTGCAAAGGGATTCCACATGAATTGTTAAATCTTCCAGACTTTCCTCTTTGTCAATGACTTGGCACTGATTCCCAAAACTACATTAGAGAAGACACTAAGCCTTCTCAGAGACACCCAAAATGATTCAAAGCATTTCTAACTTTCCAGTTGGAAAAAGCCAAGTGAATGAAGAATGCTGCTTGTTCAGACTGTAAAATGTGGTTAGATGGCAGGTGATGCATTAGAATATGTATCTTGGACAATTATTGCAGTTGGACAATGAAGTAGCCCCAGAATTTAATAGAAGAATAAGCTGCATTGCATTTGGGAAACTGAGTAGTACTTTTACTGATTCCAAATGTCTCTCTAAAACAAAGAACTATATTTGCAACGATATTCTTTCAGTTATTGTAGATAGCTATTGGATGTATTGAACTACAGTCACTGGGCCTTTACAGTGGCAGGTCACCCAAAGAGCAATGGAAAGGCATACATACACAATGGTGGACGTACATAGGCTATAACCTAAGTTTGCCTTCTTGCCAGGAGACTAGGAGAAAGAACGTGGAGAATGCTTCCTCACTCTGGCTTATCAGAACAGCTAGATCCTTGACAAGATGCAAGAAATGAGTCGATGGGAAAACCAAAGACAGAATAAAAGAGTAAGCTAAATTATCATCAAGACATTAGAGGACAAAAGAATGAAACAGAGAAGGAAGGAAGAAGAAAAAGCTCTCTAAACCATTAGAACTATATAAAGAAGCTGAGACTCTTCCCATTGAGACCGGACCTGGCTCTTCTTGAGAATAAAATAGTATCCTGTGTTCCACAGAATGAAGCAGAAATAAAGAAATCCATTATTAGGCTGAGAAAAAGAGCTGCTAGTCACAATTCCCTGGGAGGAAGCCATTTACAAAATAAAGGGTATAGTGGCCTGGTATGGCTAGTTGGGGGCCAGATAGGTGGTACAGTGGTTAGAGTTGCCAGGCCTGGCTGGAGTCAGGAAGACATGTTCCTGAGTTCAAATCTTGCCTCAAGACATTTACTAGCTGTGTGACTCTGGGATGTACAAAACAAGCTATGTACAGAAAAAAATAGGAGGTAATCAACAGAGGTAAAGCACTACAATTAAGGATTAGGAAAGACTTTCTATCAAAGGTAGGATTTTAGCTTAGGCTTGAAGGAAATGATGGAAGATAGGTGAAGAAAGAGCATTTCTGGCATGGGGGATAACCAGAGAAAATGTCCAGAACTGAGAGATGGCCTGTCTTTTCAGAGGAACAGCAAGATTAGTGTTACTGGATCAAAAAGTATGTGGGCCTGGGGAAAGGGGAGTGAAAGAATGGGAGTGTAAATGGGAAGGGGTCTAGGTTATGAAGAACTTTGAACACCAGAAGATTTTACATTTTATCCTGGAGGTAATAGGGAGCCACTGGAATTTATTAGGAAAATCACTGGTGGCTGAATGGAGGATAGACTAAAATGAGAGAAATTTGTTGCTGGGAGACCAGCCACTTACAATAGTCTGGGTATGAAGAGATGAGGGCTTGCACCAGAGTGGCAGCAGTATCAGAGGAGAAAGAGGGTGAATTCAGGAAATGTTATGAAGGTGAAATCAACAGGTCTTGACAATAGACTGGAGAGTGGGAATGGGGGGGGTGAGTTGAGGATGACACTTAGTTTGAGCATCTAGGAGACTGGGAGGATGATGTTGCCCTCAAAAAGTAGGAGGGAAGTTTGGAAGTGAGGAGTGTTTGGGGAGAGAGAGAATGAGTTCTGTTTTGGTCATGTGTTTAAGATGTCTGCAGGAAATCCCATTTGAGATATCTCATAGGTATCTGGAGAGGACTAGAAGGCAGAGGTATTAGGGTGACATAAGTAGATTGGAGATTCATAAGCACAGAAATGATCATGAAATCCACGAGAGCCAATGAGATCACCAAGTATAGCAGCATAGATGGAGAGGAAAAGATGGCCTAGGATAAAGCCCTTTGAGGGCACCTACAGTTTGCAAGTATGACCTAAATCAAGATCCAGCAAAAGAGCTTGAGGTGGTCAGATAAGGGGAAGAATATGGAGAGAATGACACTCAAAACCTAGAGAGAAGAGAGTAACAAGAAGAAGGCATATATCCCAAAAGGAAGTCAAAAAGCATCCAAAACAGTCATAGCAACATTTTGTGACAGAAAAAATAAATAAGGAAAGGAATGAACAAATGACTTAACAAATGAATAAAAACTTGAAAAAAATTAGGTGTCCATCAACTGATTTCTTTGCTCTTTTAATACAAGTCATCAGCACTAGGAGAACAATATATACACAATGACTAGAACAATACAAATAAACATCTGACGTACTTTGACCTTTGATAGCAAATTCCAAAAAAGTTAGAAAAAAGATATGAGATAGCATAGGGGGAAAACAGAGGGAAAGATAATTCATAGGAGAAAATAATTGGAAATTAGAATAGAAAAACTACTCACGGATAAAATCCAATGTGCAGAAAGGATGGATAATAAAATGAACTTGAAAATCTTAATGTAGGAAGCAGTCAATAAATCAATCAATAAACATTGTGTAAGTACTTTCTATGCACTCAGCACTGAGGGACACAAAAGACAGATGAAAGGCTTGGCACGAAAGGAAAATTGTCTCACAGAATGCGACAATCAAGAATGAAATTCCTATTATACAATTACAAATGATTCAATGAAATGTCTAAAGAGAATGAAATGGCAGCAAGGGGAACTTATTAATAAATTCCGATTTTAAGAAGGCATGTAATATGAAAGGAAGGGCATATGACTGATGTAGAATTTTTTTTTTAAGAAATGTCATGGTTGTAATAAGGATGATGAAAGGCAGATTAACCCCCAAAACAAGTTGAGGCTGATGAAAAATACTAGACAACAAAAAAAGGATTTGTTTTTATTATGTTGAAGGTGAGAAAGTAGTCTGACATTTATGATGACCACTAATGAAAGGGAAAAAAAAAAAGGGCCAGAGCCACTAGACTCCTAGTTCTGGTTCTGTTTTATCTACAGCATAAAGTATCTTCAGCTTAGAATAATATGACAAAAATCATTTGGAGGCAACTGAAACACAAGGTGAGGAAACATGAAGAAGATATTAAGACCCTAGAAATCTTCAGTGAATTCAAATCCCATTACTGGAACAAATGACAGCCTGAGGATGTGATTGTTGAATGGCTATTAGGTAATCTTTAGAAGAACCATGGACAGAAAACAAGAGGAAATGGACAAATGCTGTATCAATTTTCAAAAAGGTTGATTTCCTGACAAAATTCTTGAACAAATTATTAAACAGATGACTTGAATGAGCACACACAAAATTAAGTGCTGACCAATATGAACCAGAATGAGTTCAAGTGGAAAAGGGTAAAGGAATCATTTATATAGTTGTCTACTATGTACTACTAAGCACTCTTTACAAATGCTAGACTAACCTCATTTCCCATAGATAGAACATGCCCAGATTTTAGTTAGAATTCTAATAAAGTCTTTTTTTTTCCTCCATGAAGCCTAATGGACAAGAAGGAGATTAGAAGGGGCAGGTGGCAGTGGGGTGAGGGGAGAGGCTGGATTGTATAAATTCACCAAGGTAGATTTGGTGCTAGGTCAATGGCCAGGCTAAATCAACATCTACCTAAAATGAAGTATCATTAATATGCTGCAGGCCTATCTGTTCTTGATCCTGTTTTGTTCAACCTTTTTTTTTTTTTTCCAAATAAATGACTTGGAAACTTGAGTAAAATACTAAGAAGAGCTAATTTATTTCCATAGCGCTTAACAGTTTACAAAATGTTTTCCTTACAACCGCCCACGTTGAGAACAGTGCTTTGAATATGGGTGGTTTACTGAGTCTCTAGTAGGACTGGTACTATATCTCCATTTTGCAAATGAGAATGTAACATTGACAGAGTTTAAGCCATTTAGTTCAAGGTTACCCAGCTAGTTAGAACAAGGTGGAGCTTTGACTTGAACACAGGTCTGAGTCAGTCCTGTAATCTTTTTATTCAATCATATTGATGTTGCCTGCAGTTTTGATAAGCATGCCAAGAAGCTGGGGGTTGGGGGGTGGGGAAGCCAATAGAATGGACTGCAGAATAAGGATCTGAACAGATCTTGTCAGTATGAGATGGTGGCCCAAATCTAACAAGATTTAATTTAACAAGGATAAACATTCTTCCCCTCCCCCAGTTTCTGTAACACCATGTCTGATTTCTCCTCTTCGGCTCCCCTCCCAGCCATGGGCATCCCCTAAGTCTTAGGCCTCAGCTCTCTGCTTACACTCTTCTTTATACTTCCCCCACTTCTTCAGAGATAATACTTATCCTTTCTTCACCACTTCAACTACTATGGCCAATTTATGCAAATCTTTATTTCAAGTCATTCTTGTATTTGGGCATTTTCACTTTTACATAATGCCTCAAACTCCCCAATACTCAATGCCAAGTTTATCATCTTCAACCACACATTACCTACTCCCTGCCAAAAGACAACCACCAACTACTTCCCTGCCCAATTTTGCAATGTTGAGAAGCCATGTGATTCAGTGAAGAAAGTGCTGGGCATTCAACTCCTTTGACCATTCCAATGCTATGAATGAAACTGAAATGTCTAGGTCACAGGATTAATATGAAGTGTTACTCTTTTAGTGTCATATAAGCAAACTGCTATTTTTATTGTTGATTAGCCCTTTTATCATTGTCTCAGGCTCAAAATCTTGGTCATCTTGGACTTTCCCCATTCTTCTGCCTTTGCTCATCTCCATCAAGTCCTGTACATGCCTCCTCTGAACTTTCACTTATTCTCAAGGCAGTCCTTTCTCCCCATGTTCAAACCATGATGTGGCCAGACTAATAATCTTCCTAAAATATACTTTCATTACTATACTTCCCCTACTCAAAAGCTTTTATTTTCCCTATGCCCTATCCAATTCAAGTCTAAACTCTTCAGGCTAGTATTCAAGGCTCTACAAAATCTGGCCTCTCTTTTCCTGTCCAACACTATCTTCTACTGCTTTCCAATAGAACACCCTGCTCCAGAGTCAGGGTAGTTTTCTTATCCTTCCCACCCACCAAATCTTCCTATTTCTGTGCCTTTGTTCATCCTAGTTTCAACCCAACCTGTTCATATTTTTACCCACTTTTCAAGAGCCACTCAAGTCTTACATGCTACATCAAGCCTTCCCTACTAACTCTACCCACTCTCCATCATACCCCTTTCAAGCAGCAGCATTTATTTTGTCTTGTTTTCAAAGTGTTTAAAGTTTATCTGTCTTATCCCACTCAATAAGGAGCCATGTCTTGTGTTTTTATAACTTAGCACAATTTGTGGATTACTTTTCTCTTATTTTATGTACTGAGTCCTTGCTGTGGGTCTGGTATGCACCTGATGGGTATTTAATATCAATTGATAATGAGGAAGTTTGGACAGTCAAATGAATAGAGCAAGTTAATATATCCCAACTCATCACACATTAACTTGATTCAATTCAATTTAATTTTTTTTCTTTTCTTTTTTAAAAAGTCACTCTCTAGATGAAACAAATCAAGATTATGAAGCTCAATGTTAATTCCATACTTCCTCCAAAAGGTCACACCCTATGGTAGGGACATTTACCTTCCACTTTTAAGTATCTGTTCTGCGAAGGTGGGCAGTAGTCAATGGTAATCTCTCCAGCAATACTATAACTTCCTGCAAAGGGCATATGTTTGTCACCAGATCCTGACCCCTTTTTGGCTACATCTTCTACTGGGATAGCAACTGAAAGAAAAACTGGGCTTTGTGGCCTGGGGGCTTCTTGTCCATTCCGAGGACAGCTATCCTTCTGGGGGGCTGGGGGATGTTTCTGAAATTTCTGCTGTTCTGTAGGAACAGCAATGGGAACTTGGACTGCAGTGAATCTCTTCGAGGGATCTGGCTGTAAAATAACAGCATGTCCAGGAAGAGGTTTCCACTCCTGTGTTTTCTGAACATTTGAGCCTACTAAAATAAAAGGTGGGGCACTGGTCCTCTTGGAGTCGTCCATCATCACATAAGTTGGAGAAGTAACTTTCGGTGGATGCTGCAGAAACTGTGGCTCCTTAGCATTAGACAGATAGAGGGTTGCTTGGGAAAAAGGCCCGGGTGCAGGTGGCGGTGATGGGCAGCTTTGTTGTTTCATATCAGTTAGACAATAAAGGGTCCACATGTTAGAATATGGTGGTGGTTGTCCTGCTTCACTTGCTGCTATCACTATAAAAAACAAAAAACAATTTGCAGGCATTAAAGTTGGTCTCTGTATCAAGCGCTATGCACAGAAATGTCTTTGCAGTTCTTTTACATATCAACAAGTGAGAATGCTATGTGCCATAAAGCATGCTATAGAGAGGGCTACAAGAATTGTGTTTGGTAACATGAAGAAAAAAAGAGGGGTTTACACAGCTGAAAAAGGAGAACAGCATTGTGGCTCGTAGCAAGTAGCAGGGACATGAGGGTTGTGGCTAAGGAGGCCCCTTTCATTCCAAGTTCCTGTTTGCTTGTGCTTAAGCAAATTTCAGACAGAGCTTCTGCAGAGTCCTCAGAGAGGACTTTGATAATTAAAATCAGTTTTATAAAAATATCAGCTGAGAAGGATGCTGAGGTATTGAAAACAACATCAGTGCCATTATTGCACCTGCAGAATGACGTTTTCCTTACTGAGAGAAGTCAGCACCGGGGGCCATCTTTTGGGCACTTTTACCGAACAATAGAGCATATAATTCTGGCTACCCACGAGCACCAACTATCTCCCCATTCATACGACTTTGCATATGAAATGATCCATGCTCCCTGACTCACTGCCCCAGAAAGCACCTCCAACCTAGGCAGGGTTTGAAATGATAGATCCAGAGTGGCAGTCAAACAATCTGCTGAGGTCGCACTAGGGCCCTCCTTTCAAAGAAGAAAGACGTCCAGAGGTTTGGCAGTAGATTATCTACTACCCCACAAAGTCTATCATGTCAATTCTGGTTTGCCTAGAGGAGACATGGGCTGTCTTGGGGAACTGAGTCCCAGAACACGGGAAGGGAGAAAGAGGACCTAATGTTTCCAAAAGAGAGAGGTACCAGAGTTTTGCTTTACTCGATATGCTGACTTCATCTTTAGCACACCGGGGATTTACTCCCTAATGCAGCCTTCTTTCAGTAAAGCAAAAGCCCCATTATGCACATGCTTAGAATGATGTTTTCAACAGCCAAAGACATTGTTTTCAACTGATCTTTTGTTAAATATACATATATATGCAAATGCCAAGTCTTCCTTTTAAACAACAAAAGTCAGAGTTATCAGAGTCCTAGCAAAACACCTGGGATAAATGTCAAGTTTTTTGGGGTTTTTTTTTTTTAAAGTGCTGGATATTCTGATAACTCAATCTCAATGAGTAAAAATATCCTTTTTAGAGCTGATGATAATAAAACCTGATCAAAGGTCAGCTCAAAAGTGTGGACATTTTTTCTCCTTTAAAAATACTTAAGCACTTGAAGACAGGAACTTGGGATGAAAGTGCCCCCTAAAGCCACAAGCCTAATGACCGTCCCACATGCTACCCAACCCCAGCCCTGTGCTTTGCTTTTGCATCAGTAGTGGACCCCTTTCATATTGCCAAACAGAATTTGATATTTTTCTAAAAACCTGCTTTGCTAACACTTTTCCTAGTCACACTTGGCTCCTTTAGGAACCCAGGTTGAGAGAGATTCTGCAAAAGGGAATGGGGGGATTGGATCATGTATGTCCCTTCCCTGAAGAAAAATTAAAAGGACTTCTGCAACTGTCGTAAAGTAGGTGCAAACTGCCTCCTTCTATAGGTGGATGGAGATGAAGGACAAATTAGTGCACCGGGGGGGTATCACGAGAAATGATCTGGCAACTGAGAAGACGGCTTGTTGTTAGTATACCTCAGGAGAGGCACAGAGATAAAGGCTAGTTACCTGAAACAAAAACTTGGCTGTCCTTTTAGCTACCAAAACGATCTGTGATGCCTCCAAAAATTAGCGTTCACCTCAACTTTTCCTCTCTCCATACGACCACTGTGTTGCTTACTTAGCTGCAGAAAGCTCCCAGAGTGCAGGGGGGGACAGGGGAACTTAGGGCCTAACCCAGTTCCTCCGACCCAGATGCAGAATTCTCCCAACCCAGTGCGAAAGCAGTTGAACACCACCACCATTTATTTCCCCCCCCATTTTTGAACAGGAGGTTTAAATGCCACCACCTATGTAAATGCACTGCAATAGAAGATATTTTACTTTTACATGAGTGAGAAATTTCAAACTGATGGTCAAGTCCTTAATAGCACCCTTCTTTCAGTTTTTGTTCTTTCAACTGATGAACCCCACAAATGTGCAGCATGGCCAACCTGGCATTCTGGATTCAGTTTTTAAAATCCTCACTCCTGTGAACGTAAAATCTCAAACCATAACAAAGCATTTAAAAGGAACTGACACTTAAAAATACACAATGAAAGTTAAAGACCTTACAAACCAGACTTCAGAGAGCTAACATGCCACCTGTAATATAAATTGTATAAATATCTAATTTTCTTACCTTGTGGCACCAAACTTTCTTCAGGCGCTGCTTCCCCTTCGAGTTCCCCTTCTGGCTCATTTTCCGATTCAGTGAGACCTTCTGGGACATGAAGGGCCTCACTAGCTGCAAGTTTTACAGATACCCTGGAGCGTACTGATTTTGGAGTTCCCCCCGAAATGACATTTGCGGTTTCCTCCTGGGATGCAGAACTGACCCTTGATTCAGAGTGAATGGATTTTGGAGACCCTTGAGCATGCACAGATTTTGCAGACCCGTCAGCAGCCACAGATTGATTTTCAGAACCTTCAGCGTGTACAGATTTTACAGAACCCTCAGTGTGCACGGATTTTATAGACCCCTCAGCGTGAATAGATTTTGCAGAACCTTCAGCATGCACGGATTTAACAGAAGCCTCAGCATGCAAGGATTTTGCAGACCCCTCAGCTTGAATGGATTTTGGAGACCCCTCAACATGCATGGATTTTGCAGACCCTTCAGCATGCAAGGATTTTACAGACCCTTCAACATGCAGGGATTTTACAGACTCCTCAGCATTCAGGGATTTTGCAGACCCTTCAGCAGTGTGCACCGATTTTACAGACCCTTCAGCTGTGTGCATGGATTTTACAGACTCCTCAGAATGCAAGGATTTTGCAGACCCCTCAGCTTGCAGGGATTTTGCAGAACCCTCAGCTTGCAGGGATTTTGCAGACCCTTCAGCAGTGTGCACGGATTTTACAGA
>NW_020954590.1:53103120-53104867 GCF_900497805.2 Vombatus ursinus | reverse complement strand
AGCATGCAGGGATTTTACAGACCCTTCAGAAGTATGCAGGGATTTTGTAGACACTTCAGCAGTGTGCACAGATTTTGCAGAGGCCTCCTCATGCAGAGATTTTGCAGAGGCCTCCTCATGCAAAGACTTTGCAGAGGCCTCCTCATGCAGAGACTTTGCAGAGGCCTCCTCATGCAGAGATTTTGCAGGGACCTCCTCATGCAGAGACCTTGCAGAAGCCTCCTGCTGAGGTTCTACCTCTGCCTCTCCATTAGCTGAGAGTCCTGATTTTGCAGAGGATATTGATGGCCCATGTTTTACAGGCTCCTCTAAGGGTATAGATTTTGCAGAGGCTACGCATTTTGCAGAGGCTACAGATTTTGCAGAGGCTACTGATTTTTCTGAGGCTACGGATTTTGCAGAGGCTACGGATTTTGCAGAGGCTACGGATTTTGCAGAGGCTACGGATTTTGCAGAGAGTACGGATTTTGCAGAGGCTACGGATTTTTCAGAGGCTACGGATTTTTCAGAGGCTACGGATTTTGCAGAGGCTACGGATTTTGCAGAGGCTACGGATTTTGCTGAAGCTACGGATTTTGCAGAAGCTACAGACTTTGCAGACACCATGGAGGCTATCTTGTGAGCTATCTGAATTTGGCTTTCTGATGGCGGCTGCTCAGTCTCATTAAGACTTGCCATTGGTTCATCAAAAGGGACTATTACGTGCTCCGATATTTGCTCTACAAAAGCTGCTCCTTCGGTCTCAGGCTTATGAAATTCAGGTGAAACACACTGAATGGTTGATGTAATTTCGATATCAGCCTGGAAAGGGACGTCAGGAGCTTGATCGTGAGCAGGAAGGTCTTGTTCACCCTGCAAGGGGAGTGAGAAAGCCGAGGATGTTTCAGCCTTAGTTTCTTTGGAACCTAACTCTATATGGATGAATGTCTGACTCAGAAGCTGAGGCGTTAAATCTGAAAGGCAGGCAGAGGAACTGTCTTCAGTAGCCTCCGGGGACATGTACATATTGGCAAAGGAAGACATACTGGTTGCCACATCCACCATTAACACTTCAGAATGAACAGATGAAACGTTACCTAACATCTGGGCAGCTAGCTGCGCTGGGTCGGCTGGGACATAGGCAAATTCCGGCGAAGCAGCTGCAAGTGGAGATGGTGAGGAAGGTGGGGTGGATACCTTGGGGGTGGAGGCTTTGGGAGAGGGCTCACTGCCTGACTCGGCTATCTCCTTGGGCTCTGTGAGCTCAGCGTGAACTGAGGGGAACTGGGTGGTCTTGTTGCTAAACAGCGGGCCCGTGATGTCGTCCTCCTCGGTGTCCGTAGACTTGTCTTTCCATTTCGGTTCTTCAGAAAACAGAGATGACGGCTCTTGCTCTTTCGGAGTCTCTAGTTTCTTCTCCTGCATTCCTTCTGACCGTTTCTCTACTAAATAGACAGAGCAGCAGAAGGGTTAAAATCAAGTTAGCAGGTGTGCCCCGATTCTCCCCCCCCCCCAAAGACTTTACAGCTTCATTTAGGACATAATAGAACCTATAGTCCCCCTGAATGCCACGGGTTTGACCGTCTCTTTGGACAACTGAATCAGTATCCAATGTGACATTTTCCTCAATGAGCCTCTAAATACTTTTTTTAGTTAAGACATACTAACAATAATTCCTCAATGAGCCTCTAAATACTTTTTATAGTTAAGACATACTAACAATTTATAATTACATGTAATTAAGACACAATAACAATTGATATTAACA